>NC_090646.1:652183366-652230400 GCF_040937935.1 Hyperolius riggenbachi
GGTATATAGTGTTTTTTCTAACATTGCATTATTCTATAATATGTGCAGATTACACAACACTCAGCATTCAAAATGAGTCTTTCAGAGCAGTCTGTGAAGTAATGACCTCTCCTCTAGCAGAGGAAAAGTAAACAGTTCACTTACAGTTGAGATAATAAGTCAGATAACAGCCCTCTCCATGACTAACTTAGTCGGAGAGCTTAATGGCTTGTTTGCATAGAGATAACAACTGAAGTTTCTCAACTCTTCCTGTACTGGAAACAATTAGACTGATGTATCTGATCTTAATGTTTTATTTCTTAGCTGTGCTACACATACAAATCATAAGATCATCATTTTTTTTTCGCTTCAGTGTCTCTTTAACATCCTGTACTTTCAAATGGGCTTATCTGCTCTGGCAGTCAGGTGACACAGAGGAGAGATCAAATTACAACTTGTGATTAGTCACAGATGAGGGGGAATTAGACAGGCTAAAGTCTCTAAATACATACAGGGTGCATTTCTCTATGTATTTCTTCTGTCCTGTGCAAGAGTTCAGGTGCACTTGAGGAAGACACTGTCTGTGTTGTTTGGTGGGGAAATTATAATAACTACAGTATGTATAATATGTGAGACTATATATTTTGCTTGGTGAGATATGTTGGGTGTTTACATAAAGGGACACACTCCCTATTTATGGTATTTGGGGATACACACCGCCTAATTTAGATTTAAAATTCTGGAAGTAGTTATTGTGTAAACCAGGACATGTATTGTCTGCTTTATTTTTGGATGTTAGGTAGGGTGTAATTTGCCAACGCCCACAAATAGCAAGACCACACCCACTTCCCCAGTGCACCGGACAGGCCCAGTCCGCCCATGATGTGGCGCCTTCCTCAGGTGACTTCCTCAGTGAGGTGACTTCCTCCTCAGGTGGCAGAAGTCTGGGGGCAGCACGAGGCAGAAACAGGAAGTGGAGGGAGTGCCTGGCCAAACTATACTAGGGGCAACGGTACCTAGCTAACCTGTACTGGGGGCAAATGTACCTGGCTAACCTATACTGGGGGCAACTGTACCTGGCCAACCTATACTGAGGGCAACTGTACCTGGCTAACCTATACTGGGGGCAACTGTACCTAGCTAACCTATACTGGGGGCAACTGTACCTAGCTAACCTATACTGGGGGCAAATGTACCTGGCCAACCTATAATGGGGGCTACTGTACATGGCTATCCTATACTGGGGGCAACTGTACCTAGCTAACCTATACTGGGGGGCAACTGTACCTAGCTAACCTATACTGGGGGCAATTGTACCTGGCTAACCTATACTGGGGGCAACTGTACCTGGCCAACCTATAATGGGGGCAACTGTACCTAGCTATCCTATACTGGGGGCAACTGTACCTGGCTAATCTATACTGGGGGCAACTGTACCTGGCTAATCTATACTGGAGGCAACTGTACCTGGCTAATCTATACTGGAGGCAACTGTACCTGGCTAACCTATACTGGAGGCACCTGTACCTGGCTACCAATACTGGGGGCAACTGTACCTGGCTAACCTATACTGGAGGCAACTGTACCTGGCTACCAATAGTGGGGGCAACTGTACCTGGCTAACCTATACTGGGGGCAACTGTACCTGGCTAACCTATACTGGGGGCAATTGTACCTGGCTAACCTATACTGGGGGCAACTGTACCTGGCTAACCTATACTGGGTGCAACTGTACCTGGCTAATCTATACTGGAGGCAACTGTACCTGGCTAATCTATACTGGAGGCAACTGTACCTGGCTAACCTATACTGGAGGCACCTGTACCTGGCTACCAATACTGGGGGCAACTGTACCTGGCTAACCTATACTGGAGGCAACTGTACCTGGCTACCAATACTGGGGACAACTGTACCTGGCTAACCTATACTGGGGGCAACTGTACCTGGCTAACCTATACTGGGGGCAACTGTACCTGGCTACCAATACTGGGGACAACTGTACCTGGCTAACCTATACTGGGGGCAACTGTACCTGGCTAACCTATACTGGGGGCAACTGTACCTGGCTAACCTATACTGGGGGCAACTGTACCTGGCTACCAGCACTGGGGGCACCTATACCTGGCTACCTACATATACTGAGGGTGTTTTTCGGGGGGATCACTGCAGCTCCAACGTGCGGTGCAAATTGTCGGGTGCTGTGTGATCACTCCTGGCCTCAGGAAGCAAAAAGTCTAGAACAAGCACTGGCACCGGATCGTCTGCAACCCTAGCAAAGCCCCTGTTGGGCGATATCTGGTTGAATCAACCAATTTACTGGATTGGGCAAGATGGAATACTTGGGGGGGGGGAAGGGAGTAATTAGTGACAATCGTAATCAGCTAACTATGATTACACAACATTTTGTGTAAATTTTTGCAATTACGCGTATTCGTAATTACGATTTTTACATTAAATTGATTTTGTATAGTCATTTGTAGTTTTGCTTGAAATTTTGCATAATTTTCGTGTGTGGGGGCTTTGCTATTAACCTCTAAAGTTGACACAAAATTACGCAAAAAAATGATGCGAAATTATGAAATATTACAATTACAGGGTTTCCCTGATATTTTGCATTACGGTTGCGATGCATAATTGCACATTTACAATGCATAATTACTTATAGGCGCAATTTCAACTCATCACTAAGGATAATACACTTGGGGAGGCAGCAGCAGTGTTGCTAGGATCGTTTCTAATAGATTTATGCTGAAATGTATTGGAAATCGGTGTACAGTGTATGGGCAGGCAATCGTTCCCTTTCTGATCAACCAATCCGATCAGATTAATGAAATCGACCTTACTTTCGGATCGATCCCACCAATCTGATTGGATTGGTTAGGAGATTTTTGTCCCTTAGTGGGCACAAACAATCATTTACGATCGTTCGATATGAAGAATCGTTCATCAAATTGTATCATTAGTGGCCACCTTCAGTTAAATAAAAGTCTGTACACACATCTAATTTTTATTTGCAGATGACTGGCCAATTTTACCCTCTCCATGTAGTATTAGCACATACCTACTAAGTCTGTTCATAGTATTCATAATCTGTTGGCCCTCATGCTATTATATACTACATGGAAGTAGTAACATTGGCCAGTTATCTGCTGATTAAAATTGGATGTGTGTACAGAGCCTTAAACCCAGTACGCACTTTCACATATGATTGGCTACCCAATTTTACCACCACCGTGTAGTTTGAGAGGTCACCTACGCAATCTGCTCATAGCATTCAATGGGGTTGACTCACTATAACAAATAGCCTTATCAGAGTTAACATGCCATATCAGGGTTGACGTGCCTTATCAGAGTTAGCGTGCCTTATCAGAGTACCATAGCAAAAACGCAGAAAAAACGCACACAACATTAAAATAAATTACATAAAAACGCAGCCTTTCATGTTACAGTGGGGTGCGAAAGTTTGGGCAACCTTGTTAATCGTCATGATTTTTCTGCATAAATCGTTGGTTGTTACAATAAAAAAATCTCAGTTAAATATATCATATACGAGACACACACAGTGATATTTGAGAAGTGAAATGAAGTTAATTGGATTTACAGAAAGTGTTCAATAATTGTTTAAACAAAATTAGGCAGGTGCATAAATTTGGGCGCCACCAAAATGAAATGAAATCAATATTTAGTAGATTCTCCTTTTGTAGAAATTACAGCGTCTCAACGATTCCTGTAGGCTCCAATGAGAGTCTGGATTCTGGTTGAAGGTACTTTGGACATTCCTCTTTACAAAACATCTCTAGTTCATTCAGGTTTGATGGGTTCCGAGCATGGACAGCTCTCTTTAACTCACACCACAGATTTTCAATTATATTCAGGTCTGGGGACTGAGATGGCCATTCCAGAACGTTGTACTTGCTCCTCTGCATGAATGCCTTAGTGGATTTTGAGCAGTGTTTAGGGTCGTTGTCTTGTTGAAAGATCCAGCCCCAGCGCAGCTTCAGCTTTGTCACTGATTCCTGGACATTGGTCTCCAGAATCTGCTGATACTGAGTGGAATCCATGCGTCCCTCAACTTTGACAAGATTCCCAATCCCTGCACTGGCCACACAGCCCCACAGCATGATGAAATCACCACCATATTTTACTGTAGGTAGCAGGTGTCTTTCTTGAAATGCTGTGTTCTTTTTCCTCCATGCATAACGCCCCTTGTTATGCCCAAATAACTCAATTTTAGTTTCAGCTGTCCACAGCACCTTATTCCAAAATGAAGCTGGCTTGTCCAAATATGCTTAAGCATACCTCTGTTTGTGCTGTGGACGGAGAAAAGGTTTCCTCTGCATCACTCTCACATACAGCATCTCCTTGTGTAAAGTTTGCCAAATGGTTAAATGATGCACAGTGACTCCATCTGCAGCAAGATGATGTTGTAGGTCTTTGGTGCTGGTCTGTGGGTTGACTCTGACTGTTCTTACCATACTTCTTTCAAATGTCCTCGCTCACAGTTAAAAGAACTACGCAGGGGTTAATTGACCTCAATAGGACAAACCAAAACCAGTCCAAAAGTCCTGAGATGGAGTCCACAATGTACTGAAGCCTTCACTCCTTGCAGCCAAAAACTTTCACGTCAGGTGCATGTAAAAAGCATAGAGAAAAAAAACATAGCGTAAAACTGCATACACAGTTGTTAATTCCAACACCACATCCACGTGCTTAAATCTCCGTCACCTCAAACCACTCACAAGTGCCAGGACACCCCCCCCCCCCACGTGCCTGCACTCACCCTAGCAACCTCCTATATCCCGGAGGTAGGTATGTCAACTTTGGGGGTTAAAGCTCATGTAGCAGATTCAGCTTGAAATCCTCCAAAACGCAGCCACTGAAACTAGAGAGCGCTGATATAGTGTAAAACCAACTATAGTTTAATAGATAAAAAGTATTGCACTCACAAGTATAGGTGGTCAACAAGCGTGTAAAAACAGATGTGATCCCCGAGTAACCGCTCTGCAAGACGCCGTCTCAGATCCGCGTTAGCCACACTATCCTGTTCCGACCTCCAGCTCACCAGTCACGTACGCCGTAGCTCCGCCCTATGCATTTCGTCATACAATGACTCATCAGGGGCTGCCGGCGTACGTTGGACTGGCATCTAAAAAGCGCACCCTCGCTCCTTTTAGATGCCAGTCGAACGTACGCCGGCAGCCCCTGATGAGTCATTGTATGACGAAAGGCGAAAGGTGCCCTTGACAGAAAGGAGATCTATTCAGTGGAATGCCGAGAGCAGGGCCCTGGCTCCGCTCTGTAAAGCCCTCCACTGGCTCCCCATTTGCTTTAGGATCAATTTCAAAATCCTGTGCTTGGCCTACAAATCACCAGTGCACAGGACCTGCCCGACATACATCTCCGATTCTGTCTATTTACTGTCTGTTCACCCGGCCCTCGACCCAAAAGGTTCGGGGACCCCTGCTTTAGATTGTAAGCCTCTGGCAGGGCCCTCTTCCCTAGTGTTTCCAGCTTGATTTTTCAATCTTACTGTTTGTCACCCCTCTTTTGGACTAGAACAGTCTATATTTTGACCAATGACTCTGAACTACTGTTATCAAAGACGTTTGCTGTTTTGTTGTGAGCTCCTTGTATGTCGTACCTTGTATGTTAACCCTTTTATCTATTGAGCAGTGATGTGTAATATGTTGGCGCTTTATACTGTAAATACAATAAATAATAATAATAATAATGTTGCTTTGTGAAATGATTGTTGTTTGGGACATATTCTGCTGCACTATGAGCCTCAGTGCCAGAACTCTACAGAACCTCTGCATGCTGCCATTATCGTGTCTGTTATCAGGTACTGTTCTTATGAAGTCTTTGCCCTTGTGGTGGAGT
Source organism: Hyperolius riggenbachi (assembly GCF_040937935.1). Taxonomy (NCBI): domain Eukaryota; kingdom Metazoa; phylum Chordata; class Amphibia; order Anura; family Hyperoliidae; genus Hyperolius; species Hyperolius riggenbachi. The sequence goes on from NC_090646.1 coordinate 652,189,226, forward strand.
TGCTAAAGTAAATACTGTCCCTGCATCACCCCAGTCTCCAATATTATTAATAATATTATGACTGTATCTCAAGAAACCACAGATATCTGAAATGACAGCGCTGAATAAACATTTTGTGGTATAATGCTGTTGTTTGTTAAAGAGTTAGTAATGTGACTATTATAGATTACTGCTATATATCCACACATCAAAGTCTAATGTCTTACCATATTATTGTTATGTATTTATATAGCACTGACATATTCTGCAGCACTTTACGGAGTACATAGTCATGTCTCTGACTGTCCTCAGTGGAGCTCACAATCTAATTCTACCATAGTCATACTCTAATGTCCTATCATATTATTATTATGTCTTTATATAGCACTGACATCTTCTGCAGCACTTTACAGAGTACATAGTCATGTCACTAACTGTCCTCAGTGGAGCTCACAATCTAATTCTACCATAGTCATACTCTAATGTCCTATCATATTATTATTATGTATTTATATAGCACTGACATCTTCTGCAGCACTTTACAGAGTACATAGTCATGTCACTAACTGTTCTCAGTGGAGCTCACAATCTAATTCTACCATAGTCATACTCTAATGTCCTATCATATTATTATTATGTATTTATATAGCACTGACATCTTCTGCAGCACTTTACAGAGTACATAGTCATGTCACTAACTGTCCTCAGAGGAGCTTACAAACTAATCCCCACCATAGTCATAGACTAAGAATCTAATCCAGGGGTCCCCAACAGAGCCGGGACAAGGTCCTCCAGCACCCAAGGCTGAGACACTACAGTGCGCCCCTCCATCCCTCCCACCCCAGCCGTCACACACTGATTGCTATTAGACTAAAAGGGCCACAGGCCACAACCTCCCCAACACCTTAATATCTAGTTATCTGACTTGCAGTCACTGCCATGTATCCCCTTTTCTTATTTCTTTCTGCTTCATACACAATTAGGAATGACAGCTGAATGAATTGTGTGCCCCCTCCTACACTGCGCCCTGAGGCTGGAGCCTCTCCAGCCTATGCCTCGGCCCGGCCCTGGTCCCCAAATGTTTTGGGACGAGGGCCAGGTCAACATACTTCAGACTGCTGGGGGCCGGAGTATGTGTGAAAGGTTGTAGAAGTCTTTGCGGGCCAGACAGTGAAGCATACCCAGGTGACAACCTGCAGTCCAATTGGACAACTCCAGTGTCACCTGATGTGGAATTTGATTGAAAACCAGCGAATTACTGCTTTCTGGCTTCATTCTATATGCAGACCACAAATATTTAAAGATGTAGCTGACCGCATCTATAATACATTTTGTGTGTGTGGGGCCGGTAAAAAAGCCTCAGGGGGCCACATTCGGCCCGCGGGCCTTGGTTTGAGGACCACTAATCTAATCCTTACAAAGAAATATAAAATGTATATATTTATGTGGGGTAATGGTAATGTTTAGTGAATTGAAGCCAAAGTCGGAGACGGAGGGCTAGCAACTTACTATGCTCCTACCTGTGGCGATGCCCCAGGCTGGTGCCTAGAAATGGCCCTGGTGACAATGGCCACTAAGACACTTACACAAGTTTTCATTGGCCAAGGTTTCAGCATTCATTTGTGTTGCACAACTTCAGTCTGGTCTCTGCAGCTCCCACATTTCCTCCCTTAGTGACTGAACAAAGGGACAAAGACTAGGTCAAGCATAGAGAACGGCCGTGCAAACATTGGCCAAGGCAGCAGTGATGGAATGCTGGACACGTGTCTTTGTAGCTATACACCTCTGCCTGCCAGCCCAGAACACAGGAGACTTTACCAGCCAGCAGTGATCACAGAGGAAAACGGCTTCTTTTATACCATACGATAAAAAACATATACTTTTTAACTGATCCGTTGCTCCATAGCAGTGCACAAGGCCAGTTCTAGACTTCTTGCCGCCTGAGGCAAATTAGTGAAGAAACGCCCCCCTCCCCCCGGTATAATAACACCCCCCATCCCAAATAGGTAGCCTGGAGGGGGTAGCGAGCAGGAAGGGGGTATTGGGCACAGTGGCGGGGAGGGGGGTCCCTCACCTGAGTCCCCTGATCTGCGCTCCCCCGCTGGCTATTAAGTGCAGCAGGTATATTGTCAGGCAACGGGCGGGGAGGACTCACCTCTCCCGCGTTCCAGGGAGCGTTTCACGCTCGTCACTTCCTGCAATGCCGTCAACTTACAGGAGGTGGCATTGCAGGAAGTGACGAGAGTGGAACGCACGCTGGAACGCGGAAGAGGTGAGCCATCCCCGCCCGCTGCCTGATTATGCTACGCTGCTGTGCTTAATAGCTGGAGGGGAAACGCAGAATGGGGGACTCAGGTGAGGGAGGGGGGGTCCGACCCACCTCACCGCCACTGTGCCCAATACCCCCTTCCTGCCCGCTACCTCTTCCAGCTCGGCGGCCCCTCCCACCCACCGCCAGGCATGTGCCTCACCCCCAGAATTTGCCGCCTGAGGAACCCGCCTCACCCTGCCTCATGTGCGGACCGGCCCTGGAAGTGCATTGGTGACAAATCTTAAGTTTTGCAAAGAACATTGTGAAAGAGGCCATAAGGACACATGAACATTACCTTGCACATCAGTGTAACGATTATTTTTCTGGCAATGAGATAAAAACAAGGAACACCAAGAGCCCCAATTGTGTAATATGCACTGGTAAATGGTTACTAGATAGAGTAAATATTAATACTCACAAACCAGGGTTACCATTAGGCAACCACTGTAAAGGCAGGTGGGGAGATTTTCCTGACCTCACTCAGGAATAAGAAGTCGCTCTCTGTAGATGAGAAAAAAGGGGGTTCAACCCTCCACCCAGGGTGGACTCAATATTATGCAGGAGAACAGAGGCGCCAAGAGGATAAAAGGAAGCTATATGAGCTTAAAAACCAAATTCTTAGTAAATAGAGGAGGTAGTGGTGGACTTACCTCCTCCAAGTAGACACACAACGACTGTCAGAGGTGCCTGGCTCTTCTACTGACCACATATGCTATTGCTCCGTTGTTATTGCCTGATGAAGCGAGATCAAACCTGCGAAACGCGTTGCATATTTGGAGTTCATAAATAAAATATACCAGAGTAACCAAGCAGCTCAGGGTGACCCAAACTACTAGGAATGTATAGGGGGATAAAAGGAACCAAAAAGCCCTCCTACTAAAAAAGCAAAGCTTGGTGTAATTGCCTTCTTAAAACAGAAGGAAATTTGCAATAATTCAGTTATAAATGAACATTTGTGGTTACCCACAATGCACTACTACTAAATATGCAAATTATCCCTTTTCACCCTTGTTAAGCCAAGCAAGCATCCAGAACCGCTGGTGTATAGCAAGCTTATAGCTTTAAGTTTTACACAGCCATATCAAACCCACATGTGGACAGCCTGTTTCAGACTTTTGGTCCTCATCAGTACATGGCAGGGATTGATAAGGCTGTATGAAATAGGGCTTGGACCAGTACAACAGAGTGTATACATTCCTAGTAGTTTGGGTCACCCTGAGCTGCTTGGTTACTCTGTTGTACTCGTCCAAGCCCTGGATGCTTGCTTGGCTTAACAAGGGCAAAAAGGGATAGTTTGCATATTTAGTATTAGTAAGATCAAGTGTAGTATCTGTTCTTGAAATTTTTGGGGGGACCTGGAGGGATGGCACTGTGGCAGGGTGTCCTTCCTGGTCGTAATTCCCAGGAGCTGATGGAATGGATCTATACCATGGTCGAGGCTGAATAGCTGAGGGCTTTGCTTAGGCGTACTGCCCCTGGAAGTAGCGCTCCAGGTGCATCTGAAAAAACCTGAGATGTGGCAGATCTCAGGCGGAAGTAGGGTGCTTTAGTCTGTACTGCCCATATGCATTGCCGAATAACGCAGCTCCCCGGCCTTTTGGCTAGGGAGAGTGCGGAATTTTTATCACTCCGGCCGCAAGGTCGGGGCCAGCTTGCTGGCACCGGGGACTTCGGTTCCCACCCGGCTCCCTCTCGGGGGAGCCACCCGGACCATGTGGACACGGTTGCTACATGGCCAGGCCCTTTGGGTAACCACTGGGCGCAGTCGGGGTCCTCCTCGGAGGACCCCAGGATCCTCCAACCCCTCGGGTGTTGGAGGATGCCACCCCCTGAGCCGATGGCGAAGGTTCCCTTCGGGGAACAACCGGAAGGGCCCTGCTGCATTGTGGGGCCCGTGGCTACTCATGCACGTTTTGTGGGGGTGCTTTAGGGCACTCACGCTTTTTCCGTGCATGGGGCTAATAGCCTTGCTTACCCGGGACCTCTGCTGCATGCAACAGGGGCCAAGAAAGCTTAAAAAAAATAAATAAATAATAATTAGTGCATTGTGGGTAACTTTTCAAATTGTCTTCTGTTTTAAGAAGGCAATTACACCATAAATAAATCTATATATATAATAGAGTAAGTGCCTCAACCTTCAAACAAGAAGAAGAAGTAGCGCCCTGCCCCCAGGGCCGGTCCAAGCAAGAAGAAGAAGTAGTGTCATATCAAACCAAGGGCAAAGAGGGATAATTTGCATATTCAGTAGCAGTGCATTGTGGGTAACCACAAATGTTCACTTATAGCTGAATTATTGCAGATTCGCTTCTGTTTTAAGAAGGAAAATTACACCAAGCTTTGCTTTTTTTAGTAGGAGGGATTTTTGGTCTCTTTTATCCCCCTATACATTCTTAGTAGTTTGGGTCACCCTGAGCTGTTTGGTTACTCTGTTGTACTGGTCCAAGCCCTATCTCATACAGCCATATCAATCTCTGCTATTGCTATAATTCATGAAAGTGCTATCAGTATGGAGAGTCAGTGTGAGAACTAGAGATGGGAAGTTCGGATCTTTTCAATGATCTGGATGATTTGAATCGGATCATTGAAAAGATCTGGATCTTTGATCTGAGTCTCGGATCATTTTACTACTGAAGCATTCGGGGGTGAAATGAATAGCAGGACAGGTCTTTCCCTGCTGTGGACAGGAGAAGGGGTGGGGGGTGGACACACAGAGAAGGGGAGAAGATGGACAGAGGGCAGGGAGTGGACAAAGAAGGGAGGAGCAGAGAGCAGAAATGTTTGCACACAATACCCACATGCTGCAATCATATGCTTTACATATATTTCACCTATATGCTCATCTGTGTACTTTGAATGCAAACGTCGCACAGTGAAAGGAAGCATTCCGCAAAGCATTCCCAGAAGTAAAGTGCAGCTGTTTAGAGCGAGTGCAGGAGGATCAGTGGCGTAGCGAAGGAGCTGTGGGCCCCGATGCAAGTTTTACATTGGGGCCCCCTAGGCACTCTATACATAATAAGTGATACGGTGCACCAAAACCTGCCAATGGCAACTACAGTGTCAGAGGTGCAAGAAGGGGATGGGGAACAGCTTGGTAATGATTACCACTATTCAAAGTATCTAAAGAAGTGATTATTATGAGCACAGGACCAATAGAGAGCTAATACTGCAGTTGAGGGAGGGCCCCTCTGGCACAAGGGCCCCGATGCGGTCGCTACCTCTGCACCCCCTATTGCTACGCCCCTGAGGAGGATCATATTGCGCTGCAATCACAGTGTCTGCAAAGTTACTGAGCTGAGCTGAGCCAAAAGCTTCCAATGTGTTCACTGTGCACAACTACGGAACAGCCAGCCTATAATCAGCAGCACGTTATAGCCAGTATGTGTGCTCTACACCCATGTCCCCTCTCTCTCATCTACCTGTCCCTGGCTCCCCTCCAACAGAGCAATCCATCTCTGCTCTGCTTCCAGGACCCTGCTGCCCGCTGAGAGGGGGGCGTGTTGCTCCTGGCCCCGCCGCTTTTGCGATCCAAATCACTCATTTTGATGATTCGGATGATTCAACTCACAAAAGAGATTCGGATCAAAAATCCGAATCGTTCATGATCCAGACAACACTAGTGGGAACACACCGCTGACGGTGTTTTAGACTTCTGGCTGCTGATTCATAAAAAGAAGTATCCAGGTGCGGTAGCAGTGCGGAGATTCCCCGAACTAGGCTGGCGGTAGGCTTGTGGAAGCTGCTGAGTTGATACATTTCTCCGTGTTTTTTACAACAATCACCGCACAAGGCAGTGATTTATCGCTCTGCTCGGTAATGTCAGCTTTTGATGCAGAAGGAGCCTTTATGAATGCAGATTTTGCTACGTGTGCGGGAAAGTCAGCTGTTTTAAGCATTTCCGCATGCGTAAATGCTTTATGAATGATAGCCTATGTAGTGATAAGAACCAAAGGTCTGGAACAGGCTGTCACATGTGGGTTTGATATGACTGTGTAAAACTTAAAGCTATAGGCTTGCTTGGCTTACTAAGGGTGAAAAGGAATAATTTACATATTTAGTAGTGGTGCATTGTGGGTAATCACAAATGTTCACTTATAGCTGAGTAATTGCATATTTCTTTCTGTTTTAGGAAGGCAAATTACACCAAGCTTTGCTTTTTTTAGAAGGAGGTCTTTTTGGTCCCTTTTATCCCCCTATACATTACGAGTGGTTTGGGTCACCCTAAGCTGCTTGGTTACTCTGTTGTACTGGTCCAAGCCCTATCTCATACAGCTGTATCAATCCCTGCCATGTACTGATGAAGACCAAAAGTCTGAAACAGGCTGTGTTAAATTTAAAGCTGTATGCTTGCTATACACCAGCGGCTCTGGATGTGTGCTTGGCTTACCAAGGGGGGAAAAGGGGTAATTTTCATATTTAGTAGCAGAGCATTGTGGGTAACTGCACATGTTCACATATAGCTGAATTATTGCAGATTTCCTTCTGTTTTAAAAAGGCAAATTACACCAATACAGTGTGCGGCATTGCAGAAAGTGACGATAGTGGAACGCGGAAGAGGTGAGTCATCCCCGCCCGCTGCCTCTTACTAATAGTGGCGGCTGCTACTGTGCTTAAGCAGGAGGGGCAGCGCACATGGGGGACCCGGGGGGGGGGGGGGTTCCTGCTGAGCTTAATCTGGTGGTAGAGCACACATGGGGGACCCAGTTGAGGGGGGTCCAACCCCCCTCCCCACCGCTGTGCCCAATACCCCCTTCCTGCCCTCTACCCTCTTATGCGACGTATGCTACGCCGCGGGTTGGCTAGTAAAATATATTGGGCCTGATTCACAAAGCGGTGCAAACCGTTTGCACGCCAGTGAAAAGCCCTTTATCATGCCTAAACTCCGTTTAGGCGTGATAGGAAGAAACTCGCACGAAATTCTCGCGCACAAAGTTTTGCGCGCGCAATCGCGCAGTTGGTTTTTAAGCTCATTTAGCTTCCTTTTATCCTTTTGGCGCCTCTGTTCTCCTGCATAATTTTTCTGGCAATGGCTTTACTAAAAATCATAGAAAGTAACTGATGGGGCCCCCAGTGCCTGCCCCCTACCCCGCTTCAGGGCCCCATTGCAATCACTATAACCTGTTTTTAATATAAGCAAATGGAAAGCTTAGCGTTGCTCCCATTCTGTGTGCAGCACCCATAGGTGGCTGAAGGTGGCAGTGTTGTGGTGCTTGCACGATGCTATACCAAATCATTGCTAATGCCACCAGATATTTCATGGGGTGCTTTTGAAGTGTAGTAGCCGTGTGCTAGACTGCCGACTGAAAGTTTTGCCTTAACTGCCCCCAACCAAGTGAAGGTTTATGGACAGTTGGTGGCAGGGACGTAACTATATATCACTTCCCCCCCCAAAAAAAAAACTTTGCATGGGGCCCCCCTCACCTTCCTTCAAACCCCCCTCCCAGCCCCTCTACCCCCCCCCCCCCACAAAAAAAATTATAAAGGCAGGCCAGGCAGGATATATACAGTATATGAAAAAAATACAGTATAGGTAGCTAGGTATAGGTGCCCCGGTATAGGTTAGCTGGCTATAGGTGCCCCAGAATAGGTTAGCGAGGTATAGGTGCCCCAGTATAGATTAGCCAGCCATAGGTGTCCCAGTATAAGTTGGCCAGCCATAGGTGCCCCAGTATAGGTTAGTCAGACATAGGGGCCCCAGTATAAGTTAGCCAGCCATAGGTGCCCCAGTATAGGTTAGCCAGCTATACAAGACCCCGGTATAGGTAGCCAGGCATAGGTTCCCCAAGTATATGTACCCAGTCATAGGTGCCCCCAGTATAGGTTAGCCAGCTATAGGTGCCCCCAGTATAGGTTAGCCAGCTATAGGTGCCCCAGTAAAGTTAAGCCAGCTATTAATGCCCCAGTAAAGGTAAACCCACTATAAGTGCCCCCAGGAAAGGTAGCCAGGCATAGGTGCCCTAGTATAGGTTAGCCAGGCATAGGTACCACCAGTATAGGTTAGCCAACTATAGGTGCCCCAGTATAGGTTAGCCAGCCATAGGTGCCCCAGTATAGGTTAGCCAGCCATAGGTGCCCCAGTATAGGTTAGCCAGCTATATGTGCCCCAGTATAGGTTAGCCAGCTATATGTGCCCCAGTATAGGTTAGCCAGCTATAGGTGCCCCAGTATAGGTTAGCCAGCTATAGGTGCCCCAGTATAGGTTAGCCAACTATAGGTGCCCCAGTATAGGTTAGCCAACTATAGGTGCCCCAGTATAGGTTAGCCAACTATAGGTGCCCCAGTATAGGTTAGCCAGCCATAGGTGCCCCAGTATAGGTTAGCCAGCTATATGTGCCCCAGTATAGGTTAGCCAGCTATAGGTGCCCCAGTATAGGTTAGCCAGCTATATGTGCCCCAGTATAGGTTAGCCAGCTATAGGTGCCCCAGTATAGGTTAGCCAACTATAGGTGCCCCAGTATAGGTTAGCCAACTATAGGTGCCCCAGTATAGGTTAGCCAGCCATAAGTGCCCCAGTATAGGTTAGCCAGCTATATGTGCCCCAGTATAGGTTAGCCAGCTATAGGTGCCCCAGTATAGGTTAGCCAACTATAGGTGCCCCAGTATAGGTTAGCCAGCCATAGGTGCCCCAGTATAGGTTAGCCAGCCATAGGTGCCCCCAGTATAGGTTAGCCAGCCATAGGTTCCCCAGTATAAGTTAGCCAGCCATAGGTGCTCCCAGTATAGGTAGGTAGCCTGGAGGGGGGGGGGGGGCAGCGCAGGGAGAGGGCCCGACTCCCCCCTTCCTCACTTAGGGCCCTCCTTCAGTGCTCCTGTAAGTCTATGGCAACGCGTGTATTTAGAAAAAAGAGCTTGAGTTAGCCTTGCGGCGTGCATGCGCGAAAGCGTATTTTAGCAATACACTTCCGTGCACTTCCTTTCTTTGGTCACAGGAAGTGAGCGCTAGAGAGCCTCACTTCCTGGTTGGCCTGCTGCCAGACGGGGATTAACGCGTATCAACGCAGTAATCCCCAAAGACTTGTTTTTGGTGGTGCAACCCTGGCACAGCACAGCACCAAAAACGCCGGTTAGCAAGCCTAGACCTAGGGCTTGCATATATATATTTTGCCAGTACTTTTCATCACTAATAAGTATTCCTCGTCACTGTTAGCACAGGACTATTGGCACAGATAAAATGATGTACCGCCTACCCGTCACGCGCTCCTATCACGCCGGCCGTCACAAGACATGCTTGGATGTTCTGCATTGTTTGGACATAGCAGGTCGTCATCGAAGCACCTGACACACAACACACATTACGTGGGCCTTGTCCATCGGTAATACAGATAATTTCAGCCTGGTCATATCATATGTCGTTTCTCCCCTTTTAGCGTCATTCGAGGAACTCATGGAGAATATCGCTCATCAATCTGCCATTTCACACAGAGATACTGACTATCAACAAACAATTCTATCTGACTTATCTGAGCATGGGGACGGCTGGTAGTCAGCCAGCTGCAAATGCTGTCAATGTCAACAGCGCTTTCACACCTCCACCTGTAAACACAACAGGCTTCAATAACAATGCCGTATTCTCTACACCAGCATCTCATCCAGCCTGGGTACAGACCCAAACTTAACCTCTTGAGGACTGCAGTGTTAATCCCCCCTAATGACCATGCCTTTTTTTTTGCTGAAATGGCCACTGCAGCTTTAAGGCCAAGCTGCAGGGCCGCACAACACAGCACACGAGTGATCTCCCCCCTCCACCCTTTTCTCCCCACCAACAGAGCTCTCTGTTGGTGGGGTCTGATCGCCCCCCTTGTGTTTATTTTTTTAACAAATATTATTGTTATCCTATACAATAAAATGCAAGTGTCTCTGCATCATCACCTGAATGGTTGTGTGTCCCTGGCTTTTTTGTACTGAGCATGTGCGCAGCCAGGGCAGTTAGGACACAGGGGCCCATATGCAATTCCCTTTTTCTCCTGAGTTTTCTCCTAGGTGATATTTTTAAACTTCTCAATAAAATGCCTTTTAAAGCCACCAGAAAGCAAGAAAATACGCAACATAATTTTTATAGTACTGTTTCACCTACTTTTTGGTACTTTTTTAGTTGAAAAGTACTGAGAAGTTACTTCAAATCGGATATGAAAAGTTATCTCCTGGGAGAAAAGTCCGGTGAAAAAGTGAATTGCATAAGGCCCAGGGACCCATATGCAGGGACGGATCTAGGGGGGGGGGGGGGGGGCAAGCGGGTATCTTGCCCCAGGCGCAGTTTGTTGAATTCTTAAAAAGGCGGCAAAATGAATGGCAGTTTAGGCGCCAAAACCTGACCTTGCCCCAGGCGCACCTTGACCTTGGTCTTGATCCTGCCCATATGCAATTAACTTTTTCTCCTGAGTTTTCTCCCAGGTGATATTTTTAAACGTGTCAATAAAATGCCATATAAGCCACCAGAAAGCAAGAAAATATTTAGAATAATTCTGTCGGTACTTTTTCACCTACTTTTTGGTACTTTTTCAGTTGCAAAGGGCTGGAAAGTTATTTTAAATAGAGGATGAAAAACGATCTCCTAAGAGAAAACTTAGGTGAAAAAGTTAATTGCATATGGGCCATGGCTGGATCTGACAGTTTGCTGTGTGTGGTTCACAGAGGTTCTCATTGCATTGTGGGAAATAACAGCTTTTTCCAACTGCCAAGCAAGCAGGGTCGGACTACTGGGCCACAGTAGTACAGTTTTTTCCCTCGGTGGGCCCCGCCTCCAGGTCTCTGGTGGGCCCCACCTCCTTGTCTGACAGAGCTCCAATTGCTGCCTTCAGCACAAAAATTCTCTTCTCAGTGCTGTAATCACTCATGCTGAGAGCAGTGGTGTAGCTAAGGAGCTGTAGGCCTCGATGCAAGTTTTACAATGGGGCCCCCCAAGCACTCTATACATGACAATTGATACCACGCACCAAAACCTGCCAATGGCAACTACAGTGTCAGAGGTGCAAGAAGGGGATGGGGAACAGCTTGTTATGATTACCACTGTTCAAAGTATCTATAGAAGTGATTATTATGAGCACAGGACCAATAGAGAGGTAATACTGTAGTTGAGGGAGGGGCCTTCGGGGCCTCTTTGGCCCAAGGGCCCCGATGCGGTCGCAACCTCTGCGGTCGCAACCTCTGCAAAGTAGGACATTACTTTATATTGAAGGAGGGGACTCTATGCAAAGTTTTGCTGGGCAGCAGTGTCTCTGAATTACAATGCTGCTAAGATCATGTACATTTGGCCCTGTCCATAATACATCATGACCACGCCCACCTTCCGGTGCATGGTCACGCCCTTTTTTTCAATCATGGGATGTGTGGGCCCCAGGTTAAAATTTCTTTGGTGGGCCCCCAGTGTCCCAGTCCGACACTGCAAGCAAGCATCTCCCTGTGTGCATATACTTCAGACAGTGGTGGGGAACGAGCAAGTGGGACGCATATGTGCGTGCATTGCGGGGGGGTTAGCGGCTGTGACCTAGCGACCGTTTTTTAACGGGCGGGATCTTTTTACTAGTTTATTTTGTAATAAAAAATACTGTTTTTTTAATTGTTTTTCTCCCCTCCCTCCCCACAGCCGGCCAATCAAGGCGATCGGCTGTGATAGGCTTCTGCCTATGAGAGCCGTTCGCTCTCTTGTCCCCCAGGGGGAAAGCCGTGTCACATGGCTGTCCCCAGTACATCGCTGCTGCTAATCGCAGCGCTGTACTGTATGTAAAGACAGCGGTTTTCCCATCTAACAGTCTCCCAAGCGGCGATCGCCGCTCGGAGACTGAAGGCGGGGTGGAGCTCCGCCCCCCTAGCAGGGGATGCGCACGCAGCGTGCACACGATCTCCTGCAAAACAGAGCCCCAGGACTTGACACCAATTGGCGTTAGGCGGTCCTGGGGCTGCCGCCGCGGCCACACCCATTGGCGTTAGGTGGTCGGCAGGTAGTGACACTAAAGCTAATTTTAAAATAAAAAAAAACATACTCAGCTAAGGAGAGGGAAGGCTCGGGGTCCTATAGAGCCTTTCCGTTCTCCTCCCAGTGTCTTCGTTCCCCCACAGGCACCCCGATTAGTAGTCCACGGCCAGTAAGTCGTGGACTGCTCTATTCCGGGTTCGGGAGACTTCGGGAGTCTCCGGAACCACCCAGGCTTCCGAAGACGGGCTGCTCCACACTGCGCACTTGTGCAAATGCAGTACGGAGCCGCCGGTCTTCGAGAGCCTGAGTGTTTACGAAGATTGACAAAGATACGAAAGGAGAAGCCTGCGGGGGAACGAGGAGACCGGCAGAAGAACGGGAAGGCTCTGGGTCCTCCACTCCTTAGGTGAGTATCTGTTTGTTTTATTTTAAACTTACTTCAGACTCCCTGAGATGACAGAAATAAAACAAATTATACATACATGGGGCTTCCTCCAACCCCTTCAGGCCAATCGGTCCCTCGTCGTCCTCCCCCGCCGCCTTGCTCCTCCGCTAGGTGGCCTGGAGAGTCCGCCAGTCGGCACAGTCCGGCCACACGAGCTCCCCCGTCGTGCTCCTGTGGCCAGCAGGGTTCTGTGCCTCTGCAGGTGACGGGAGTGCATCAGAGAGCAAGTGCACGGCCAGGCCATTCATGCACAGTGGGCCCCGATCCTTGGACTTAATGGGGCATTTAGCAGAAGATCCAGATGGCGGAGGAGGACAACGGGGTACTGATTTGGCTGAAGGGGGTAGAGTAGCATTCAATTTTTGGCCACAGGAAGTGAGTGCTGGATTACCAGGTAATCCCCAAAGGCTATTTTTAGCGTGGCAGTGCCGTTTTCCAGGGTAAAATGTACATGTTTCCATACGTGTGTATTTTACATTTGATAATGATCCCGATAGCAGTTCACTAACTACCTGAATCTTTCATCCAAGAGTATAAATATCTCGTTAGTCAAGCAGACCTGTCCTCTCTCACCCCCTCATACACACTTCTCTGTGTTTTGCTGCTTAGCTGTACACAGTGCAGTGACCCGGTGGTGACACCCGCTCGCTCTGTTGTGTTTGTATTTCTACACAAGTACACATGTCACCCTCTGCAGTGTTTGGAATCTGGAGTTATCTTCCATGACTGAGCCCATTAACCTTTTCCCCGAGGCAGCTGATTTCCTGACATTTCTCTTCATTAGGCGACAATGGCTGGCTCTTGCTCTCCGGGTGGCACGCCTTGTGTGTTTTCTGTTATGCTGGGCCCCAAAGGGCCCTCCCTCAACTGTATTAGTTCTCTATTACTCCTGTGCTCATAATAATAACTTCTATAGATACGTTGCATAGTGGTAATCATTAACAAACTGTCCCCATCCCCTTCTTGCACCTCGGACACTGTGGCTGCCATTGGCAGGTTTTGGTGCGCCGTATCAGTTGTTATGTATAGAGTGCTTGGGGTTCCCGTTGAAAAACTTACATCGGGGCCCACAACTCCTCAGCTATGCCACTGCTTCATACATACGTCCAACTTAATGCAGAACTAACCGCTAACATGCAGGGCCGGATTTGTGGGCAGGCCACATAAGCCCAGGCCTAGGGCGGGGCTTGAGTTAGGGCGACATTGCAGCTTCTAAGTTAGCTGTATCATAATTGCCCTGTGTGCGGTGCTTCACTTGTGCCCTGTACCGCTGGTCTGTCTGTGAAAATTAGCATTGCTCACCTCCCCTTGCTGACTGCACTGCATACACACAGTGGCTCACAGTGATGACTCATCACTGTGCCTCGCTGACTCTAATGACTGAGCCACCACGCTGCTGATTGTCTGCAGCATAGTGTATGTAGTGATGGGGAAGTTAGTGAAGGAGAGGCGACTTGAGCAGGGCTGTAAATCACTCACTGAATGTGCGGAGGGGCCCGCAGTCAGGCAGCGGTACAGGAACAGACACGGGTATGCAGGGCCCCCAACCGCCCCGTTTTCGGCGGGACGGTCCCGATTTTGGGGGGCCGTCCCGCTGTCCCGCGCTGCCCCCCCCTGGTCCCGGCCGCTGGGGAGTGAGGGGGAAAAAAGCCGATCGAGGCACCAGCCCGCCCGGTATGCGGCATGAATGGCCGCCGCCGCCATCATTATCCTTCTCCCTCCTCCTAATAGGTCCCCCAGTGTCCCCTTCCCCCCCCCCCGCACAGTAATATGGGCAGCGGAGCGGGCAGTAAGTCTTACCACTGCCTCTCCGCTGCGTACCGGGATCTCCTCTGATCTCGCTTCCTGTGACGTCACAGGAAGCAGGAAGATCAGAGGAGATCCCGGTACGCAGCGGAGAGGCAGTGGTAAGACTTACTGCCCGCTCCGCTGCCCATATTACTGTGCGGGGGGGGGGGGGGGGAAGGGGACACTGGGGGACCTATTAGGAGGAGGGAGAAGGATAATGATGGCGGTGGCGGCCATTCATGCCGCATACCGGGCGGGCTGGTGCCTCGATCGGCTTTTTTTCCCCCCTCTCTCTGCCTGGCCACCCCCCTCCTCCTTCTCCTCACCACCACCACCCCGGCACCCTCCCATTTGGGAGTAATTTAATAACAATTATTAAAAAAAACCCTTTTTTTTCTGGGGTGGGCGTGACTAGGGGGTTGGGGGCGTGGCCAGGGGTGTGGCCTAATTGTCCCGTTTTGGGACATTGAAATGTTGGGAGGTATGGGTATGTGACAGATGAAAGTCCTCCTTTCACACTGACCTGTAACGGAGTCCAGTAGCTGTATAGATAAGCTGACTTGCCAGATGCTGCTGAATGTTTTGTCTCAGTCAGCCTGCCTGATTTATTACCCATCCCAGTAACTGGACATGTGTAACATCTCCTTCCCTCCTCCACTCTTTTCACTTTCCTTCCTATATCATCCCCCCTCTCTTTGTTCTCTCATCTTGAGGTCTATTTCTGTCCTTTTTCTACCCTCTTCCTCATCTTGTTCCCTGTCTGTCTTAATCCCTCATCATGTGCCCTCTATCCTTTCCTCCACTTTTCCTCATTTTCCTCCTCTCATTTTGACTGTCCTCAGGAACTCGCAATCTATCCCTACCATAGTTAGGGTTGCCAGGTGTCCGGTTTTAGACCGGACAGTCCGGTTTTTGGCCGCTGTGTCCTGTCCAAAAAGGCATGTTAAACCGGACAATTAAGATGTCCGGTTTTATGCCTTTTGCCACTTGCCGCCAGTAACTCCGAAACATCCGTTCATCAGCCGTTTCGGAGTCACAGAGATCATTCTGCCCGATTAGCAATAGGGATTCGGGAAGCACTACTGTGGATATGGCACCGCCCCTGTTTGTCATCACATCACAATACTGAGATCCGCCTCCAACATGGCGGCCTGTACGGCTCCGAAGTTGCGACATGGTGATGTACGACATGCCGCGCTAACTTGTGTGCGCATGCGCAGTGTCTGTAGTGAGGCTGTCTCCTGATGGTGGGAGCGGGGTTTTCCTGCAGTTTGTAATTCGGCAAAACTGTGCAGGACTCGTCACCAGCAGTATGGCGTTCAACTTCGGATCTGCTACAGGGGCCAGCACTAACCCAGGTAGGAAGATAGTGAGAGATGGGGACACAAAGCTCGGGGGGTGTTGTATAGAAGCAGCACGCTGTCACACATCATGCTTGTCAAACCTTATGTTACTGCTGTCTCTCAACACGATTACAGCAATTGAAATACAGTTTGATTATGAAGTCAGTGTAGCCCGTTTTGGGTAACAGGCCCGCCACCCGTCCGCCAGCGCTGCGCGACCGCTGATTCGCTGCCTGGCTGTCAGTCAAAGGCACAGCCAGCCAGCTTACGCGGCGTAAGTTACGCCAGCTTAAGTACCGCCCCCGAGCCCGCGCTTCCCGACGTTGCTACGTGTAATGCTTGTGCATTTACTGGTGAAAAGCGGTCTCTTATTATGTGCATTTACTGGTGAAAAGTGGTCTCTTATGTGCATGTACTGGTGAGGACAGTTAGTGACATGGCTATGTACTCTGTAATGTGCTGCAGAAGATGTCAGTGCGATATAAATACTGTAAAAAACATTTTTTAAAAAGCCCATTGCTTAGCCCCACTCTACATAAAAGTGCGCTTCTGACTCCGCCCCTAACTCCACCCCCTGTCCGTTTTTCTTCATCAGCCGACCTGGCAACCCTAACCATAGTCTAAGCTTCACCATATTATGATAAAGCATTTGTATAGTGCTGACATCTTCTGCAGCACATTACAGAGTACATAGTCATGTCGCCGACTGTCCTCAAAGGAGCTCACAATCTAATTCTGCTAGTCATAGCCTAATGTCCTACCATATTATCATGTATTGATATAGCACTGACATCTTCTGCAGCACTTTACGGAGTACATAGTCATGTCACTAAATGTCCTACCGTATTATTGTTATTATTATTATTCTGTATTTATATAGCAGTGGCATCTTCTGCAGCACATTACAGAGTACATAGTCATGTCACTGACTGTCCTCAGAGGAGCTCACACTCTAATCCTACCATAGTCATAGTCTAATGTCCTTCCATATTATTATTATGTATTTATATAGCACTGACATCTTCTGCAGCACATTACAGAGTACATAGTCATGTCACTGACTGTCCTCAGAGGAGCTCACACTCTAATCCTACCATAGTCATAGTCTAATGTCCTTCCATATTATTATTATGTATTTATATAGCACTGACATCTTCTGCAGCACATTACAGAGTACATAGTAATGTCACTGACTGTCCTCAGAGGAGCTCACACTCTAATCCCTTCATAGTCTAATGTCCTACCATATTATTATTATGTATTTATATAGCACTGACATCTTCTGCAGCACATTACAGAGCACGTAGTCATACACTGACTGTCCTCAGAGGAGCTCACAATATAATCCCTGTCATAGTCTAATGTCCTATCAAATTATTATTATGTATTTATATAGCAGTCTCATCTTCTGCAGCACTTTACAGGCATGTCACTGACTATCCCCAGAGGAGCTCACAATCTAATCCCTGTCATAGTCTAATGTCCTATCAAAATAATATGTATTTATATAGCAGTGGCATCTTCTGCAGCACTTTACAGGCATGTTACTGACTGTCCTCAGTGGAGCTTGCAATCGGTGATATAATATTTTGTTTCCATGTAGACACATGGAGGGGGACGGTTTGTTGATTGCTGGCCTAGGGCGGTAAAAAGTACAAATCCGGCCCTGCTAACATGACCAACCACACAATAAGTTTTTTACACGACAAGTACATACACACACGCTAACCAACTAAACAACCAACTCTCTTAAAGTGGAACTGAAGTAACATAAAAAAAAAAGTTTCACCTGGGGCTTCTGTCAGCCTCCTGCAGCAGACCTGTGCCCTCGACGTCCTGGACCGATCCTCCGTTCCCCCGCCGCAGCTTACTTTTCTTCTGAGTCGACTTCCACTGCGCCCCGGTGATGCATATCCTCATACGCATTCCCGTAACCAGGAGCGTCCTGCGCAAGCGCAGAACGAGAAAATCTCTACTGTGCCAGTGCAGTGCGCTCCCGGTTACGGGAGCGTGCATGAGGACACGCACGGCCAGGGTTGTGCATGCAGGTGAAGTGCACTTTAACTGCGTGAAGTGAAAGTGAGCCGTGGCGGGGGATTGGAGCATCGGTGAGTGACTACGAGGGCACAGGGTGACTGCAGGGGGCTGGCAGAAGCCCCAGGTAAGTTAAACTCTTATTATTATTTTTTTATTTCATTCAGTTCCACTTTAACCACTTGAGGACAGCAGACTTACAACCCCTTAGTGACCAGGCAATTATTTACAATTCAGCAAACTGCAGCTTTAACAGTTAATTGCTCGGCCATACAACTTAGTACACAAATGGATCTTACCTCCTTTTCTTGTCACTAGTAGGTCCTTCTTGTGGTGGTCTCTGATTGCTACTGCAATTGTTAGTTTTTTTTTTTTAATTGTTTTTTTTTTAAAAAAGAGCCCTTTATTTATAAAATTACAGTACTTCACCCTCCCCCTTTGATTGTAAGCCCCTCGAAGGGACAGCTAAGTGTCCCCTGTACAGCGCTGTGCTAGATCGCAGCACTGTACTGATGTACTAAAGTTAAGCAAACTTTTTTCTTGCGCTCATTTCCTGCTAATCTCCTCCCCCAGGACTTGACGCCAGTCGCCGTCAGACGGTCCTAGGGGAGCCACTCTGCAGCCGCAGACTGTCTGCATTCAAAAACAACAAAGTTGTTCAAAAGACTTGTACACACGTTCCAACCTGCATGATAGTTTGTCAAATTGATCCTCAGATTGGATCTGGCGAACAACCTGTTGGTCATCTGGTTGTTTACCAGCGTATACACACCCAACTTATCTTCCAAAAAGAATCCCCCCCGAGCATTCTGGTAGACCAGAGATCTTTTCTACTGGCTTTAGAACTCTCAGTAAGGGCCCTGACACACCAAATAGCATTTTGCGGGCCGTTTTCGTTTTATAAAAAAAGCCTCCATTGACTAATATTAATATTGCAGTAAAATTGCGCCAAAGTTGAGATTGCGGTAATTTTGACTACAGTTCCTCTTTAATCTGTCTCAACGCTAACCAGATTTGTATCTCTTTTCCTGCAGTTGTTCGGTTTGGGTTCAGTGGCGCAAGTGGTTCTGGGTAAGAAGGAATATGGACAGTATTTCAGTATTAATTTATCTTTTGGAATCGGAGTGACAATGGGAATCCACGTGGCTGGCGGAGTATCTGGTGAGTATTGTGTTGCGGGACAAACAATACTACATTGACGAGACGTTTGTTAAAATGTCACCATGTTTGAGCAGCCGAAAATCATGTCTCCAACTATCATTAACCAGCCACGGAATAATGATTGATCCATGGCCCTTGGTAGCATCAATGTAGTACAAGAGACAGTATAACTAAATGCATGAATACAAAATTCCAAAATCACACACGCACGCGCACACACACACACTACATACCTCTCAACTTTTTGAGATGAGAAAAAGGGGCACTTAAGCCACGCCCCTGTCACACCCCTGGCCACACCCTCACCACGCCTCCAGTCATGCATACCATAAAGATTTCATAAGAAACATATGTTGTTTTATAATTCAAACCACACTGGTCCTTTCTATCCTGGTTCATTTTCCTTCATAGTAACATTTTAATATATCAATTTAAAGGTTGGGAATAAAGTTTAGAGTCAATCAAACACATTTTTAGTATAGAAATATATATATTTACATAGAAAGAGGGGCAAAGTCCTGAAAGAGGGACAAATGAGGGTGAAAGAGGGACAGAGGGACAGGGCTCCCAAAAAGGGACTGTCCCTCCGAAAAAGGGACAGTTGGGAGCTAACGTCACATTTTCAGCTGTTACAGTAAAAGGCATGAAATTACTGAAAAGCACAATAGGGGATGAGTTCCTTGAGAGCAGTGGGTGCTTCCTTACGAGCCAGAGCAGCTCTGCCCAGAAACCAGTGTTGTAGGTGACAGCATGCAGCAGCCTGAAAACCCCGCCCCATTCCCAGCCTAAAGTGGATGCAAGGGCTGCCTGTTGACTACGCACGCAGTGCCTACTTCTAGATGGCATGATATAGGTGACTGAAATTAATCATGTGACCAGATCAATAATCAAATAGGTACGTGGTTGCTTTATTAGCACTGAAATGTCTTGTTGATTAGGAACCTGTTAGGGTTCATAGAAATGTTTTTTTTTTTCTTTTATTTGGCCTTATTTAAGCTTTCAGTTATGGGAGCTCACCATGATGTAATGATGTCATGATGATGCGTTGTGTGTTTCAGGGGCTCACATGAATTGGGCCGTGTCGCTAACAAACTGCGTCCTGGGAAAACTTCCATGGAAGAAGCTTCCGTTATATATGGTGTCCCAGATTGCGGGAGCATTCTTGGCTGCAGTGGTGGTGTACTTCCTATACTACGGTAATGAAATTAGCCTTACTGTGCTGCTACTATTCCTGTAATGTGTCATTTCTGCAGCTGTTTGAGATAGTGGGGGGTGGTTGAAACACCCCTACCCCCCCAAAAAAATGCCCAAAGTGGTTAGCCCCCAAATATACAGAATGTAAACCCCTTTTTTTAGGGGCGTTGCTAGGATATTAAGAGATCCGGAGCACATTTGGGCACTCCAGCTGAAAAATGGGTGTGGTCATGCACCAGAATGTGGGTGTGGTCATGGGTGGGGCCAACTTTACATGACATTAACAGCAGTGTAAGTAGGCCTGCCCAGCAAAATGTTGGATGAAGCCCCCCTTTCCATGAATACAGAAAAAATAAAATGCAGCATATCACGTAAATAGGCAGTATCACTAAAACATATGGGGCATGCAGGGTGCTGTGTGGTGCCATGCTGGGCGCTGTAGCATCTCTATGGGACATGCTGGGTGTTGTGGTGACATGCTGGAAGCTGTGGTACCTGGAGCCTCCATAGGGGGCATGCATCGCTGTGTGTATCCTCACTGTTCCTACCCCGCCCCCCTGCAGAGTAGCACAGTGGGCGGAGCTACTCATCTCCTCCATCCGCTCTCCATGTCTGGAGACATCCTCTGTAGTTGGCGATTCTCCCCCTAGCATCTCAGAATCAGGCGCTAGGACTCAGGAGCTCTAGCATCTGTTTCATTCTCAGACACTAGGGGGAGAAGCCTGGAAGAGAAGATGTCTGCAGAATCTGGAGACCAAGCAGCCAGAGGTGAGTACTGCTGCCGGCTGCCTGGGGAACATTAGGGGCACCCCAGAATAGATCCAGGGCATGTGCCATTGATCATTGGGGCTAGCGACACCACTGCCTTTTTTCTATAATAGGTCTCTATTTGTCCATTTTTTTTGTAGTACACTGCAGCAGCACACACCACTCGGCACTCAGTATTGTTTCTTGAGGGGGAACAGAAAAGGCAGCCTGCATGAATCTCTTCTAAAGGCACAGTCTTCACCTCAAAGCACCCCCATGAAGCAGCATAGACAAAAGCCAAAGGACGTGCAACCGGTGCAATCACTTGAAAAGGGTTCGCATGCATATAGTACATCAAAACAAGCCGGGCAACTGTCACCTTGATCCGCTTTCTATTTATTTTATCTTCATGCAAAACATGATACATGCATATTCACAGTCTTAGTTGTATCAAACCTGTTGCAGGTATCTGTGCTGAGGTGTGCCAGGGTTTGGGTGACCAGGGTGAGGGGACTGCACAACGCCTGACTGGCGCTTGGCACCCTGGCACACCTCAGCACAGATACCTGCAACAGGTTTGATACAACTAAGACTGTGAATATGCATGTATCATGTTTTGCATGAAGATAAAATAAATAGAAAGCGGATCAAGGTGACAGTTGCCCGGCTTGTTTTGATGTACTATATCCATTTTTTTTTATTTCTACCTGGTCTCGGTGCCTTTGCCTAGCTGCAGGAAATGTGCAGTGCCAGCAGGATTGTGAGAAGTTCTTTTTTTCTCTTAGCTGCCTACAGTAAGAAGCTTATCTCAGCATGCAAATAACAAAAAGCTTCCTATGGATAGGATAAGGATACTTGTACATGTGTTGTGTGCTGGTGATATTCCTGTGTGATGATGCTGTTTTGCTTTGTGACAGAGGCTCTGTACAACTACTGCGGAGGGAACTTCACTGTGACGGGAGAGAAGGAGACGGCCAGCATATTCGCCACCTACCCGCAGCCATACCTGTCCACAGGGGGCGGATTCCTGGACCAGGTAGGTCAGAGCACTCTCATACTTGGTCATCATCTGTGTTGTTCTTCTGAGATATCTCTGGGCTGGAGAGAATTAAGGTGGCCATACATGTATCAATTTTGGGTCCCTATCGACCATCCTATTCGATAATTTTTACCGAATTGGATGAAAATCAGTGCTGCAACAAGCATGCCGATTGACGTTTCAACCATTTTTGGTCCATAATCGGTCGAAAGGTATAGCTTGAACATGCTGGTCAATCTGTGGTCGATTGCACGCGGGGTGGTAACGGCATGCAATATCGCGGCGACCGACAGCACTTTTCCCCTGCAGAGGAGCCGAGTGACAGTGGCAGCAGTGGTAGAGAACCCGAATGGCGTTGAGGACCAGAAGGAAGGTGCCTGGACAGCGCCCACTATTTATTGGACACCGCAAATGTCCAAACTATGCTTCAATGCCGATATTTCAATAGGTGCCTGTCACAGGAGCCCTCATGATGCTGACCGCACTTAGCCTTCTAAACGGTGCCAGCGCACGGATCGTGCGAACTCTGGTCGCAGTCAATGCGCAGGAACCGTTAAGAATTGGCCGCGGACAACTCAGAAGGGAGCCTGTGAGACACGGGTGATTACAACTTCACCTACTGGTTCAGAGTAAACTGCCACCACCGCGGTTATCATGGGACCGTGGAGCCCACTAACTGACTGACTAATCCTGCGAATAAAACGGTTAAACACACGTTATTCTGTCTAGCCAACAACAAACAAACAGTAGCGTATCTTCAGAGACCCGGGATCATTTCTGTGTGTGCTGATAAGCAGGGTAGCGGAAAGTGAATGACTTGGAGAAAGTCGTTTATTCACGCAATATAAATAATTAATATATACAGACAATTATTAAAAATCACAATTATTAAGACAGTAATAGCCAGTATGAAAAATAAAAGAAGGGAGAAAAATACTTAGTTCCTGGAAAGATGTCCTTATTGTGGGAAGAATCATAAAGTTCTTGGTTTCAAAGTCCAGAGTTCAGACCAGGTGGATGCCAGCATATCCTCAAGCTGGCATCTGATGAGTGCAAGATGGTTCAGTATGGAGGACACTGAGTTTGGGTCCTCAGCCATTCTTATGCCCCTGCTTCAGTAGGAGGGAGTGAGGGCGGGGAGCCATACACCCCCTTCAAAGATGAGATGAGCCCTCCCCTTGTACTGGGGCTAGAAATCATATCTACCCATATATGGGCTCTATCTCACAGAACCGTACAGGTCAGGGCAGATTTATTAACATTTTCAGGTCTGTCTCGATTTACCCAGCGCCCTGATACCAGACATGAGGGGTGGGACCCCTGTGGTATCATCAGGGCCTTTTCAAACTGCCTAACTGGCAGTCCTTACCTCAGAATGTTCTGAAACTTCCTCAGAACCAGCACCGGGGCTCATGCTACACTTCCCCCACGTTTGGCGAAGCTGCCATCTCAGGAACCCCAGAAATATGACAGATCTGGGAAGTTATGGATTATGCCATGAGACTGAGGTTGTGTTCTAGCTGCTAACAGCTGACTTTCCTTTGATCTTTAGCAGAGAGCAGAGTGTCCAGACCTCCCGTGGATTCGTAGCCTGCTTGGCTGCACCTAGGCATCCTTTGGTTAATTAACATCTCCATGAGATCAGCTAAGTGTCACCTGGTTCCCAGAGCCAAAAGGGAAATTGTGCCTTCCACAGGGAATATGTCCAAGCTAATTAACACCTTCCCCCCAGGCTGTCATTTCAGCTAAGACAGATTTCCCAGCTGTTCCTAAGCAGAGGGATACTGCACATCAGATCTTGGTTTTATTGATCTGAGGCGCAATCGATGCAGGAATCGAGTGCGATCGTTCTTTTCTTCACGGGCGGTTCCAGGACGCGCCTGCGTCCCCGCAATCGTCCGTGACAGTGCCTATGGAGCCATCCAAGGAAATATTTTGCTATCGTTATTAATGTGCACCCAAATTTCTACAGTATGTGCCCCTTTTCAATATATGGGCACAGCGTAACTGCTCAGGCTGCAACCGGCGTAGTGGGAACGCAGCCTAACCTATAACCATTTTTAAATTAAAATTTTACCACACTTCAGGTATGCTTTAACCACTTCCATACTAAGGAGTTTTTTCCCTTCTGTACCAGAGCAATTTTCACCTGTCAGCGCTCCTCCCATTCATTCACTAATAACTTTATTCCTACTTATCACAACAAAACGGTCTATATCTTGTTTTTTTCCGCCACCAATTAGACTTTCTTTGGGTGGTACATTTTGCTAAAAATTATTTTGTTCTAAATGCATTTTAATAGGAAAAATAAGAAAAAAATTGAAAAAATTTATTTCTCAGGTTTCGGGCATTATAGTTTTAAAATAATACATGCTACCGTAATTAAAACCCACACATTTTATTTACCCATTTGTCGCGGTTATTAAAATATTTAAAATATTTCCCTAGTACAATGTACTACACCAATATTTTATTTGGAAATAGAGGTGCATTTTTTAAGTTTTGCGTCCATCGCCATTTACAAGTCCATATTTTCATAAAAATAACATTAATATACCCTTTAGACATAGATATTAACCACTTGAGGACCACAGTGTTAAACCCCCCTAAAGACCAGGCCTTTTTATTGTTAATTGGCCACTGCAGCTTTAAGGCCAAGCTGCAGGGCCGCACAACACACCACACAAGTGATTCCCCCCCCCCCCCCTTTTCTCCCCACCAACAGAGCTCTCTGTTGGTGGGGTCTGATCGCTCCACAGTTGTTTATTTTTATTTTATAAATATTTATTTTATTTATTTTTAATAAATTTAGCTTTTTTTTTAATTTGTCCTCCCCTGCTCCCTCCTTCCCTCCCCCCGCCAGCCAACCAGGGTGATCAGCTGTCATAGGCTTCAGCCTATGACAGCCGATCACTCCCCAGTCTCAGGAGGGGACAGCCGTGTCACACGTAAATAGACGGCAAACACGCCGTCTAACAGTCTCCCGAGCGGCGAACAATCTCCCCGAGCAGAAGAAAATGCAGCCCCAGGACTTGACGCCAATTGGCGTTAGGCGGTCCTGGGGCTGCCGCCGCGACCACGCCTGTCGGTGTGAGGCGGTTTTTAAGTAGTTGAAGGAGGCATCAGGCAAATTACATGAAAGCCGATTTACTTACCTGGGGCTTTCTCCAGCCCCTTTCAGCTGACATGTTCCACGCCAACTGCTCCGCTCTCAGCCACTGGCCCGGGGTCCACGCATGGTGTCTCGCCAGGCGTTCCTCTACTGCATCTGCACGAGTGCCGCTGTCAATCAAGGCCAAGTTGTCCGCGGCTTACTGTGCAGTATGCTGCATACAACGTGGCCTTGATTTACAGCGATGCTTCATGCAGGCGCAGTAAGGACGACCTCGAGGTCATCCTCTGCAATGTGCGGGGACCCTGGTCTGGCGGCTGTGAACAGAGCTGTCAGCATTGCATTGCTGCTCCACGCTCTGTACACATGCTGCTTGCTCCACGCTCTGTACACACGCTGCTGCTCCACGCTCTGTACACACGCTGCTGCTCCATACTCTGTACACACACTGCTGCTCCATGCTCTGTACACACACTGCTGCTCCATGCTCTGTACACACGCTGCTGCTCCATGCTCTGTACACATGCTGCTCCACGCTCTGTACACACACTGCTGCTCCATGCTCTGTACACACGCTGCTTGCTCCATGCTCTGTACACATGCTGCTACTCCATGCTTTGTACACACTGCTGCTCCATGCTCTGTACACACACTGCTGCTTCATGATCTGTACACACGCTGCTGCCTCACGATCTGTACACACGCTGCTGCTCCACGCTTTGTACACACGCTGCTGCTCCACGCTCTGTACACACGCTGCTGCTCCACGCTCTGTACACACGCTGCTGCTCCACGCTCTGTACACACGCTGCTGCTCCACGCTCTGTACACATGCTGCTGCTCCACGCTCTGTACACACGCTGCTGCTCCAAGCTCTGTACACACGCTGCTACTCCATGCTCTGTACACACGCTGCTTGCTCCACGCTCTGTACACACGCTGCTGCTCCATGCTCTGTACACACTCTGCTTGCTCCAGGCTCTGTGCACATGCTGCTTCTCCACGCTCTGTACACACGCTGCTGCTCCATGCTCTGTACACATGCTGCTTGCTCCATGCTCTGTACACACGCTGCTGCTCCATGCTCTGTACACACGCTGCTGCTCCATGCTCTGTACACATGCTGCTGCTCCATGCTCTGTACACACACTGCTGCTCCATGCTCTGTACACATGCTGCTTGCTCCATGCTCTGTACACACGCTGCTGCTCCATACTCTGTACACACGCTGCTGCTCCATGCTCTGTACACACGCTGCTGCTCCATGATCTGTACACACGCTGCTGCTCCATGCTCTGTACACACACTATTGCTACATGCAAAGTAAACTGTTGCAGGGAAAGAAAGTATGCAGTGCTGTGAGCTGCAAGAACCTGCAGATATTTTGTTGTCTCAGCTTGTGCCTGTCTCCAGACTCTGCACCAGTCCTGGTCTGTGGGGGGATTCTAGGCAGCTGTAATCCCCCCTGCGTTTGTCTATGTTGTAGGTGTAATTTTACTATTTGACCACAAGATGTCCTTGCGCATTACTTTCCGTTGCTGCTATAAGTAAGCTAAACAGGAAGTAATGCATGGACATCTTACTCCGGAAGATACAACGACGCAGGTATCTCATTGATGTCAACGTTCATAGACACGGGGGGGGGGGGGGCGCTTAGATTAATGAATGGGAACTGCGTTCGGCCATCCGTCGCCATTGACG
The DNA here is from genome assembly GCF_040937935.1 of Hyperolius riggenbachi. NCBI lineage: Eukaryota > Metazoa > Chordata > Amphibia > Anura > Hyperoliidae > Hyperolius > Hyperolius riggenbachi. The sequence continues at coordinate 652,215,990 of NC_090646.1, forward strand.
ATTATCTGCGTTGCTAAGGCAGGAACTGAAGTCCTGCCCGACGTAGATAGACTGCGGCAAACCATATAAGTGGTTAAAGCTAGGCACAGACATGAGATAACAGCCTAAGCATGAAAAGCTCAACCTCATATTATCTCAGAATCGGACAATTACTTCTGACACGTTCATTCTGCTCCCGATAAACAACTGGATCAATTTTGCGCAGTTATCAGAAAATCGATCCCGTTATCAATCGGAAGCAGTTTGGACATGTGCACACAATACAAGCTCCCGTTAGATTACTCGGCGATCGGACAGGAAACTGAATCATGTGTACCCAGCATCACATTGGCACTGACAAATCTGGTCTGAGCATCAATAATCTAACGTCTGCAGAAACTGAAGAGAGGACAATATTATTGTAGTTAAAGTCATTCGATAAGCAATCAAAAGAGTTTTCTCTAGTTCATTATCCAGCCTGAAGATAGCAGCTCTATAAATACCAGAGTTCATAGCAGGAATAATAAAACATATACAGCATCGCAGTCAGAAGGAAGAGCAAAGGTGACTCAATTGCATCGATTGCAAGAATGTCATCTTTGAAGCTGAAAATAATAAAAATGCTTCTACTTTAACCACTTGAGGACCGCAATGTTAAACCCCCCTAAAGACCAGGCCTTTTTATTGTTAATTGGCCACTGCAGCTTTAAGGCCAAGCTGCAGGGCCGCACAACACAGCACACAAGTGATTCCCCCCCCCCCCCCCTTTTCTCCCCACCAACAGAGCTCTCTGTTGGTGGGGTCTGATCGCCCCCCCCCCCCCCCGTGTTTATTTTTAATAAATATTTATGTTAGTGGTTTTTTTTGTTGCTATACCTCGTTTTTGTTTATATTTGTAAACCACTCCCTCCCCCCCAGCGAGCCAATCATGCGATTGGTTGTCATAGGCTTCTGCCTATGAGAGCCGATCGCTCTCTTGTCCCCCAAGGGGACAGCCGTGTCACAAGGCTGTCCCCAGTACAGTGCTGCTGCTGATCGCAGCGCTGTACTAACAGAAAAGATGGCGGTTTCGCCGTCTAACAGTCTTCCGAGCGGAACTGAAGAGGGGACGGACCTCCGCCCCCGAGCAGGAGACGCACGCACAGCCTGCGCATGATCTCATGCAAATCAGAGCCCCAGGACTTGACGCCAATTGGCGTTAGGCAGTCCTGGGGCTGCCGCCGCGTCCCTGCCCATTGGCGTGGGGCGGTCTTTAGGTAGTTAAAGTAAACCTGAGATGGATGTAAGGAAAGGGTTTTTACTCACCTGGTGCTTCCTCCAGTCCTCTGTAGTCAGTCTGCTCCCTCCATGTCCTTCTGGTCTGATCCGTTGTGCCGCTGTGAAGTCGGCGATCCAGCCGGGTTGCGGCCCACTGTGCATGCGCTGTTTCCTGCCACACGCCTCCTCCATCTCGCTCCTGTGCCTGGGAGCATTCTGCACAATTGCGGCTGCACCTGCGCAGTGTGCCGGAACCACTCATGCACAGGTGCGGCCGTGCTCATGCGGTTGCAGTACAGCTGGAGGGTCCCGGGTGAGCAACAGGAGGAGCGAGGAAGACCCAAAGGGTCTCTATAGGATCCAGAGGCTTCCCTCTTCTTAGGTAAGTATTTACATTTTGACCCAAACTTCAGCTTGGGCTTACTTTAAAGAGGAACACCAGTAAAAATAATTTAATAAAAAAAGTGCTTCATTTTTACAATAATTATGTATAAATGATTTAGTCATGTTTGCCCATTGTAAAATCTTTCCTCTCCCTGATTTACATTCTGACATTTATCACATGGTGATATTTTTAGTGCTGGCAGGGGATGTCACTGGAAGGAGATGCTGTTTGCTTTTTTTGGCAGTTGGAAACAGCTGTTATTTCCACAATGCAACAAGGCTCCCACAGTGTGATGATGTCAGCACCCTGATGCTGACATCACACTGTGGGAGGGGTTTCACCACAATATCAGCCATACAGACTCCCCTGATGATCCGTTTGAGAAAAGGAAGATATTTCTCATGGGAAAGGGGGTATCAGCAACTGATTGGGATGAAGTTCAATTCTTGGTTACGGTTTCTCTTTAAGCCCATCTGGATAGGACATAGGAGCAGAGCTGCCAGCAAGGAGAGCCACACAGGGTTTTTTAGTTTGAAAAGTTCTGCTCCAAAGGCAATACTTTGGGTTAAGTTGGGCTGCAGTCAATTGTCTTGCATTCAGGTCAACCCTTGCACATTTCTGGATCCCGGTCATTAGAAATTTCTGCACAGCCTGAATTAGTGTCTTATGACAATGATCACATTGCTCCCGCCACTCCCAAACATTCTGATGTCACTTCCTGTACAGCTTAGGAAGTTATATCTCAGAATCAAACTTCATACATTGCAGGAAAGAGGTCATTTTTGGAGACAGTTATGATGTTATTTGGTAGTGCGGTCATGTGCCCCATTGGTTTATGTAACATGTGATTTCTCCTGCTCGTGCTGAGTAATGACCATGGGGCTTCTATGTATCGTTGCAGGTGGTGGGCACGGCGGCTCTCATGTTGTGTCTTCTGGCCATTGGCGATAAGAAGAACAGCCCCGCCCTGGGCGGCACACAGGCAGTGGTAGCTGGACTCCTCGTCACAGTCATCGGAATGTCCATGGGAATGAATTCTGGATATGCCATTAACCCTGCCCGGGACCTGGGGCCCCGCCTCTTCACCGCTGCAGCAGGATGGGGCCTGGAAGTGTTCACGTAAGTTTTCAAATAAGAAAGCAGGCTGAATACACAGAAGTCCTGATAAACGTAAACCAAACTTGCGATGAAAAGACAAGGCACCAGAGCTGCAGCCACTAGTGTGCGCTCAGTAGGCAGTACAGGGTTAGGGAGTCTTGCCTAAGGCCCAAGCAAGCACATACATCGGGTGCTCTGACTAAAGTCTGACAACAAGATTATCTGCATGCTTGTTTCAGGGTTGTGAGTCAGACACTACCGATGCCAGAAGATCAACAGGTCTGCCAGGCAACTGGTATTATTTAACCAGTTCACCACTGAGATGTTTTTCCCCTTATGGGCCAGATTAATTTTCACCTTTCAGTACTCCTCTCTTTCATTTGCCAATAAGTTTATCGCTACTTATCACAACAAAATGATCTACATCTTGTTTGTTTGTTTGTTTGCCACCAATTAGGCTTTTTTTTTTGAATGGTACATTATGCTTAGATTTTTTTTTTTTATTCTAAATGCATTTTAACGGGAATAATAAGAAAAAAAATATTATTTATCATTTCTCAGCCATTATAGTTTTAAAATAATATATGCTACTGTGGATAAAAGCCACACATTTTATTTGCCCATTTGTCCCAGTTATTACAAGGTTTAACCCATTCGCGTTCCGTCGTTTTCACTTGAGAAATGTTCACCTCCCATTCATTAGCCTATAACTTTATCACTACTTATCATAATGAACTGATCTATATCTTGTTTTTTCTGCCACCAATTAGGCTTTCTTTGGGGGGTACATTTTGCTAAGAGCCACTTTACTGTAAATGCATTTTAACAGGAAGAAAAAGAAAAAAACTGAAAAAATTCATTATTTCTCAGTTTTTAGCCATTATAGTTTTGAAATAATACATGCCTCCATAATTAAAACTCACGTATTGTATTTGCCCATATGTCCCGGTTATTACACTGTTAAAATGATGTCCCTATCACAATGTATGGCGACAATATTTTATTTGGAAATAAAGGTGCATTTTTTTCCGTTTTGCATCTATCACTATTTACAAGTTTAAAATAAAAAAAATATATAGAAATATTTAATCTTTACATTGATATTTAACAAGTTTAGACCCTTAGGTAAATATTTACATGTTGTTTTTTTTTTATTGTGATGGTTTTTTTTTTTATATTAAACATTTTATTTGGGTAGTTTTGGGAGGGTGGGATGTAAACAATTGGTTTATAATGTAAATGTGTGTTGATTTTTTTTTTTCACTTTTAGTTGTAGTATTGGCCACAAGATGGCAGCCATGAGTTTGTTTACATGACGTCACTCTAAGCGTAACATACGCTTAGAGAGACGCATGGGGGAGGTAACAGCCAGAAAAGACGCAGCTTCCGATAGAAGCTGACGCTTTTTCAGCGGGGGAGAGGAATCAGTGATTGGGCACCTTAGCCCGATTCACTGATTGCCTGGCTAACGAACCGCGGGCTGGGAGCGCGCATGGTTCCTGGACGTAGTTTCTACATCCAGGAACTAAAAAAGGTTAAATTATGTCCCTAGTACAATGTATGGCATTGGCTACAATATTTTTTGGGGAAATAAAGGTGTAGTGTGATGATTTGCTCAGCTGCCTGTGCAGGCAGCCAGCCTTTTGACCATTGTGTAGGTTTGCATGCTGCAGGACTCTGGAAAGAACAGCTTCTGTCAGTTTTGCAGCTTGTGCTTGCAGAGGAATTTGCATACGTTGTCATGCAAATTGCCTGGCCACATTCATTGGAGGCGTGTACTATAAGTACTATGTCTTTCCCACAATGCTTGGCTGTTCATAAGGATTTCGTCCTATGTAACACTCCTGGTGGGGTGTCAGCCTTGCTCTCTGTTTGAACATCAGCTTAGAGTAATTCCTAAATCTGCGCTAGGCAGATTTCCCTAGTGCTGTTAGGATTGTATTGCCTGTTCTGTCTTGTCTTGCCTGTTTGCCATTGTCCTGTCCCTATGGTGGTTGACAGGAAATGGTTCTGATCTCTGTTCTTGGAGTATAGCTGGTGCAGCGGTTGCTACCAGCTATCTCTTCTGTTCTGTCTCCTGGGATCGCACTAGCTACTTTTCGCTAGCGCTGGGGATCCTTCTGTTCTGTCTCCTGGGATCGCGCTAGCTACTTTTCGCTAGCGCTGGGGATCCTTCTGTTCTGTCTTCTGGGATCGCGCTGGCCACTTTTCGCTGGCGCTGGGGATCCTTCTGTTCTGCTACTCTGTACTTGGATCGCGCTAGCCACTTTTCGCTAGTGCTGTGGATCCTATCTCTCGCTTGTCCCTGTTTTCGTGTGTCTGTCTGCTACGCTTGCTGGAGGCTCGGTGAGGTAACCGTTAAGCAAGCGCTCGCGTCCTCTGTTTCATGTTTGTCTGTTAATGGTTAGTTAGGCGTGCTTGTCTCTATTGTGCTTATCACGTGGAGACCGCGCATAACCGCGTGCACTGTTGCGAATGAGTGCGGTGTCCGCGGTTAGCTAGCGTTGTTATTTTCCTTGTTATTCTCATTGTATTATTTGCTGTGCCTTTGCTAACCTCGTATTCTGTTCTGATCTGCCTTGTGTCACTTCTGGCGATCGCACCTCTCGCGATCGCGTTCCTATTTCATATCTGCTGTTGTGTGTGCGCGGTCGCGGGGTGGCGACTAGATTGGCGCACACACATACAATCTGTCCCTTTGCTCGTTCTCATTCGCAATCGCCTCTCTTGCGATTGCGTTCTGCGCTTCGTACAAATTCCTGTCTGGCATTTGTGGAGGTACAGAGGATTGGTTCCTCTGCACTCCCCAGCGCCATCTGCCGACAGGAATTTTCCCTCTACGGGTGCGTAGCACCTTTTGCTGGGTTCCTGCAAATATACGCTTGTGGAGGATTTCCGCCGTATCAGCGCACGCGTTGTGCGCTGATCACGGACAAAGTTCCGCAATCATTACATGTAGTTTTTCAGTTTTGCGTCTGTCACTAATTACAAGCCATTACATGCAAAAATAATAGTAATATACCCCCATTACATACATATTAACAAAGTTGAGTTCCTAAGGTAAATATTGATGGTTTTTTAATGATATATATCTATATATGTCTATCTACTATAGATAGATAGCAGATAGATAGCGATACCGGTATGTTTATTTAATTTTAATAGGTATTTATGCATTAGTGTGCAATTTAATGTGTGTTGGGTGTATTTTTACCATTTGCCCACTAGATGTCCCCCCACTTTATCTTCCTGTGTCAATGACCACGGCTTCTCATTGATGCTGGTGATCATTGATCACAGGCACTTAGATTGGTGGATGGGAGCTGTGCTCCCACTCATTGATCTGTGTACTAACGGACCGCGACGTGAACATGCGCGGAAGTGCGCGTATCGGCAAGATACATATATCTACGCCCTTGGAGCTGAGAAGTCTCCGGGGGCATAGATATACTGTATGATGTGGTTACAAAAATAAATATGGCAGCCTTTATATCACTCTTACCTCTAAGTCCCTTTACATTTTAAAAACTTAAATTTTGTGTCCATAGATAACGGGTAACATCAGTGTTTCTCTTTCTTTCAGGGCGGGTAATTACTGGTGCTGGATTCCTATTGTCGCCCCCCTGGTGGGCAGCCTGACTGGTGCCTTTCTGTATAAGTTACTGGTGGGAATTCATTTCCAGGCGGACCAGGATGACATAACATTACAGGATATGGAGAAAGGGAACACGGAGATGGTAAACTGTGAATACATGTAAACCCTGGACATGAAATGAGGAGGCCCAGCCCAGATCTTCATCTTACACGAGGTTTATTCCCAGACTGTGCTCACATCTCGGACTAGAGGACAGACAATGGCTGTATATACCCACAATGCACTAGGCCTGTAGGAAACAGCAGACCCACAATGCACTAGACCTCCAAGAATCAGCTGGCTGCTAACAAGCTCTGGATTTATTTATATGACTAACTGATTGAACTTGATGGACGGATGTCTTTTTTCAACCAAACTAACAATATGACTATGTGGTTCTGCAGTGTGTCCTTTACTGCAACACAATGCAGAGGAGAAAAAACACCTAAACTGGCCACTGAGCTTCAGCACCCCTAGTGGTGAACAAGAAGCACTACCGCAGACTTGATTTTATGTGTACATTATGTGGATATTGTAATGTTTTGTTCCAGTGTTTATTATGGTGTTCGTTGTATAATTTAAAGGGTAATTCTGTCAAGGAGAGTTACTTTTACAAATCTAATGACCATTGAGACATCTGTTATTGCAGTGTGTAGTTCTGAGTTTATGATGTTTAAGGGTTAATATAAACAGATTTTCTTTTGTGTATGTCCAGTTCAACATCAGTCTAATGAGTCCATGCATGTAATTAAGGCGTCTGGAAATTTGGGCGCAGGGAGAAAATGAAAAAATGGCTCACCCTGTTCCTGCAAAAGTCCCGGCAGCGTTAATTACTATTTCCCCTCCAGATCGTTGTGGACTAAGGGGAAGGACATTATTGCTGGTGGCCTAATTACAATGTTTTTATACTACCGTATATTCTGGTGTTTAAAGAGACTCTGAAGCGAGAATAAATCTCGCTTCAGAGCTCATAGTTAGCAGGGGCATGTGTGCCCCTGCTAAAACGCCGCTATCCCGCGGCTAAACGGGGGTCCCTTCACCCCCAAACCCACCCCCGCAAGACTTGGTCGCAAGTTGGTTGTAAAATTTTCTCTTCCTGGAGGCAGGGCTAACGGCTGCAGCCCTGCCTCCAGTCGCGTCTATGAGATGCGCATCGCCGCCTCTCCCCCGCCCCTCTCAGTGAAGGAAGACTGAGAGGGGCGGGGGAGAGGCAGAGATACGCGTCTGACAGATGCGTGTGGGGCGGGGCTGCGGCGGTTAGCCCTGCCCCAACCAGGAAGCGCTCCCCCGCTGTACGGAGGGGATTTGGGGGTGAAGGGACCCCCGTTAAGCCGCGGGATAGCGGTGTTTTGCAGGGGCACACATGCCCCTGCTAACTATGAGGTCTGAAGCGAGATTTATTCTCGCTTCAGACTCTCTTTAAGACTATCCCCAACTTTTCCAGTTAAAATATACATTTTGGGATATACTCGCCGTATAAGACTACCCCTCTTGACTCTTGGACATTTGTATACTGCACTGTATGTACTGGTGCTATACTGTATAACCAGGTACAGATACTGGTGCTGTACTGGATGTTGTATCCAGTATACAACAACCAGCCAATCATGGCAAGCGATGTACCTTACCTGCGATTGGCTGGTCGTTGTATACAAAGCCTGCTTGGATTGGTCAGCTATCCCTGTCTCCAAGACTATCAAAGCGGTAGTGCAAACATGCCTCTTTCTCCAATCTGGCCCACCCATGTATACTATTGCCTCCTTCTCTGCCGCTCTGATCTCGTACATGCGCGCCTGCGCCGCTTCACTGCAGTCCTCAGGAGTGAGATCTGAGAGGCAGAGAAGGAGGTACGGTAACAGGATACACGGGTGGGCCGGACGGGTGAAAGAGGCGTGCTTTTCTGGGCACAGTGCCGCTCTCTCTCTTTTATTCCATACCCTGGGCGTCCCGGATGCCTGCAACTTGCTCCACCCTTAACTTACACCTTTGAGCTCCCCCCACCATATGCGGAACCGCAGATTCTCCAATCCGGCTCGGAAGTTTCAGCACCCTATAAGACGACACCCGGCGTATAAGACGACTCCCGACTTTTGAGAAGATTTTCCTGGGTTAAAGAGAGGTCTTATACGCCAGAGTATGCAGTAATTTGAGCTCCAACTCTTGACGGTACCTAAATTACTGTCTGAGCGTCGCTATAGCTGTAATTCACATTACGGCCAATGGGGGTATCTGGTGCGCCCAAATTTCCTACGCCGTCTTTGCCTGTCTTCTAATGAGTTTCAATAAAGCTCCTCAGCAAGATAAACTGGAGGCAGTACTGCAATGTCTGCTTGTGCATCTTCTAACAGCCAAACCTAGCGATAGTCAGAGGTGTGGCTGGGGTTTTTGCACGCCCTCTCCCCCGACCTCCACCCGAGGTGTGGCCATGTATCAGAATGTGGGCGTGGTCATGGGTGGAGCCAAATGTACAAATGCTGCTTAGATGGTCAGATGTGCCCTCTTTGCCGTTTAAATAGCCAAATGTTCCCCCTTCCCCCATTCAAATAGCCATTGTGCCCCCCTTTTGATATCCAGATGAGCCCCTCTTTAGGTTACCAAATGCGCCCCCTTCCCCGGTTCAGATAGCCAAATGTGCCCCCTTTCTTCCTTCAAATAGCCAGATGTGCCCCCCCCTCACATAGTCAAATGTAACAGCAGAAGACTCACTGACTCCAAAGTTCCAGCGATGACGTCATATTTCTTCTTGCGCCCCCATAGCTACGTCTCTGGTGATAGTTTTTGGGTAGACACGGCGCTATGGTATACGGTGATTAGCCCCCCTCCACTTCAGAAGCACAAAACGCATACAGACATACGGCAGCATCAGAAAGGGGGCGGGGATGGACAGCTGTTTCTCAGCTTTGTCAGTGTGAAGAAATGGCTGTTAGGCCAACTGCTGCTATTCTCTTTTGTTTAAATCTATGCCGCACTTGTGGCTCTTTAAAGCGGAACTCCAGTGAAAATAATGTAATAAAAAAAAGTGCTTCATTTTTACAATAATTATGTATAAATTATTTAGTCAGTGTTTGCCCATTGTAAAATCTTTTAAATCCCTGATTTACATTCTGACATTTATCACATGGTGACATTTTTACTGCTGGCAGGTGATGTAGCTGCTGCATGCTTTTTTTGGCAGTTGGAAACAGCTGTAAACAGCTTTCCCACAATGCAGCAAGGTTCACAGACAGGAAACTGCCAAGAGTACCATGGTACTCAGAGCTTCTTGTGGGAGGGGTTTCACCACAATATCAGCCATACAGCACCCCCTGATGGTCTGTTTGTGAAAAGGAATAGATTTCGCATGTAAAAGGGGGTATCAGCTACTGATTGGGATAAAGTTCAATTCTTGGTCGGAGTTTCTCTTTAAGCCTGACACCTAATAGAGCTAACTACACCGGCTTGTGTGCTCCCGCCAAGATCACGTGCAGGAACTGTTGCTAAGTGCAGCTAATAACAGCTGAGTGAGTGAGGGCTTGTTTCCACTGTTGCGACGCGATTTCGCCGGCATTCCGACGCTTGTAAAAACGCATGCGGATGCGTTTCCGCATGCGTTTTTACCCGCGATTTCGCGTGCGATTTCGCATGGCAGGGTGCCATGCGAAATTAACCATGACACTGCCAGGGCAAAATAAAATTGAAAAAGGTGCGAAATCGCACGCGAAATCGCGGGTAAAAACGCATGTAACAAACGCATGCGTTTTTACTATTAAATACATTAGCGGCGATTCGCATGCATTCCACTCGCAGGCGAATTCGTTGGCTCTTTTGTGCGTTTTTTTACCGCTGAAAAAAACGCACCTCAACAACGCTACAGTGGAAACAGGCCCATCCACTTGCATTACATGTGCGAATCTGCATGCGTTGGACGCATGCAGATTCGCGATAGTGGAAACGAGCCCTTAACTGCATGAATCACAGTGAACAGAGTTGAAATGGAAAAAAAAGCAAAAATGGCTCTGGTCCTAAGCCAGAGCCACGTGTTCTAGAACAGTGTTTCTCAACATTCTATTGGTATGTACCCCTTTTAAAACCCTGTACTCACCAAGTACCCCCTAACATAATAAACATTATCCCAAGTACCCCTTGACAAATATTTATTTAATTGTAGTACATGATAATTGGTTCTAAACAATTTCCAAGCATTTACTATTGCTTTTGATTAGCTAAAATACAAATTTAGTGTAGTTTAAATAAGATTTATCATTTTCTAAAACTCTAAATTTGTTATTCTTGGTTAAATATATCAAACCCGAGTACCCCCTGGCACCATCAGAAGTACCCCCTGGGGTACGCGTACCACATGTTGAGAACCTAGGTTCTAGAAGACTCTATAGCACACCTCAATTCAATCAAAATTGGGGTGACCCTGCCTGGTCTTTCTTTTTGTGCCCCCATAAGCTCTGTACCCCTCAGCTTCACAGGTCTCCCCTCCTTGCCGGCGCAATGCAGTGTTAGGGAGACTTAGACTTGCCCAAGGTCTTCTCACTGAATAGGCGCTGGCTTACTGAACAGGAATAGCTGAGATTCAAACTCTGGTCTCCTGTGTCACACCTGGGCCACTAAGCTGCTCCTGTGCAGAGAGAAAACCCGCATGTCCACACTGCCCAATTACACGACAATATTAAAGAAAACTCAGCCAAGTGCTGGATCTGTCAGACACCGGTTTATTAACCTTCATGCTAGAAAAGTCAATTTGCAAATAGGGCAGCTTCTTCTCACAGAACCTATTTTTTCTGTTTATTGGTAAGAGAAGACGGTAGTTAGTTGGGAGAACTCGGGCAAGGTTATATGATTTGATGTTTGGTTGCAAAAATAAAAATTAAAGAATGAATAACAGAAAAGGCCACACCTCTCAATCGTTCCCGTCGATCCGTCCATGCGGAAGATTTTGGTCGATCGCCGGCGGGTCGTGAGTGCGTCGATAGCGGCGTTCGAATGCCCGACAACCAACGCAATACAGCAGCAATACATTACCTGCTCCGGCCGGCGCAAGTCCCCCCGGTCTCCTTCTCCGCTCTGGGCTCCAGGGCTGCAGCTTTACTGAACTTCCTGTCCCGGCAGGAAGTTTAAACAGTAGAGCGCCCTCTATTGTTTAAGCTTCCCCGGACAGGCAGTTCAATGAAGCTGCAGCCGGTCCAGCACCCAGCGCGGAGAAGAAGCCGCGGGGGACAGAGGGGGACTCGCGCCGGCCGGAGCAGGTAATGTATGCGGTAGGGGGCGGGGCGGGCGGAAGCTCCACAGATTGTGATCGGTTTCAGGCTGAAATCGATTCACAATCTATTTGCAGTAAAGGCAGCCATACGATTAGAGTTGGGCCGAACGGTTCGCCTGCGAACGGTTCCATGCGAACTTCCGTGGTTCGCGTTCGCGTCCCGCAGGCGAACCTTTGCGGAAGTTCGGTTCGCCCCATAATGCACCATGGAGGGTCAACTTTGACCCTCTACATCAGTGTTTCTCAACATTTTATTGGTATGTACCCCTTTTAAAACCCTGTACTCACCAAGTACCCCCTAGCATAGTAAACATTATCACAAGTACCCCTTGACAAATATATATTTAATTGTAGTATATGATCATTGGTTCTAAACATTTTCTAAGTATTTACGATTGCTTTTAATTAGCTAAAATACTAATTTGGTGTTGTTTAAAGAAGATTTATCATGTTCTAAAACTCTAAATTTGTTGTTCTTGGTTAAGTATATCAAGCCTGAGTACCCCCTGGAACTATCAGAAGTACCCCCTGGGGTACGCGTACCACACGTTGAGAACCTATGCTCTACATCACAGTCAGCAGGCACAGTGTAGCCAATTAGGCCACACTTGCCCCTGGAGCCACTCCCCCCTACTAAAAGGCAGGCAGCGGCGACCATTACGCTCACTCGTGTGCCTGCGTTAGTGAGAGTAGGGCGAGCTGCTGCACACTCTCTCTCATAGGGAAAGATTAGTTAGGCTTAGCTTGTCCCTGGCTGCATACCTGTTCTGTGAACCCGCCACTGCATACCTGTTCAGTGAACCCGCCACTGCATACCTGTTCAGTGAACCCGCCACTGCATACCTGTACTGTGAACCCACCACGGCATACCTGTACTGTTCAGTGAACCCGCCACTGCATACCTGTTCTGTGAACCCGCCACTGCATACCTGTTCTGTGAACCCGCCACTGCATACCTGTTCTGTGAACCCACCACTGCATACCTGTACTGTGAACCCACCACTGCATACCTGTTCTGTGAACCCACCACTGCATACCTGTACTGTGAACCCACCACTGCATACCTGTACTGTGAACCCACCACTGCATACCTGTTCTGTGAACCCACCACTGCATACCTGTACTGTGAACCCACCACGGCATACCTGTACTGTTCAGTGAACCCGCCACTGCATACCTGTTCTGTTCAGTGAACCCGCCACTGCATACCTGTTCTGTTCAGTGAACCCGCCACTGCATACCTGTTCTGTTCAGTGAACCCGCCACTGCATACCTGTTCTGTTCAGTGAACCCGCCACTGCATACCTGTTCTGTTCAGTGAACCCGCCACTGTATACCTGTTCTGTTCAGTGAACCCGCCACTGCATACCTGTTCTGTTCAGTGAACCCGCCACTGCATACCTGTTCTGTTCAGTGAACCCGGCACTGCATACCTGTTCTGTTCAGTGAACCCGCCACTGCATACCTGTTCTGTTCAGTGAACAGTTTGGTGTGTCAGTGTGAAGCAGTACCTTAATTACACTACCTGATTGATGTATACACATGCAAGATGTTTTAAAGCACTTTAGGCCTGTCATTTAGCATTCAATATGATTTCTGCCCTTAAAACGCTGCTTTGAGTCAAATCCAGATTTTTCCCCGGGACTTTGGGCATGTATCCCACTCCGCCATGCCCCCCTCCAGGTGTTAGACCCCTTGAAACATCTTTTCCATCACTTTTGTGGCCAGCATAATTTTTTTTTTTCAAAGTTCGCATCCCCATTGAAGTCTATTGTGGTTCGCGAACTTTAACGCGAACCGAACCTTCCGCGGAAGTTCGCAAACCCGGTTCGCGAACCTAAAATCGGAGGTTCGGCCCAACTCTACATACGATCCCTCTCTGATCAGATTCGATCAGAGAGGGGTCTATCTGTTGGTCGAATCTGATAGCAAATCGACCAGTGTATGGCTACCTTTACACAGGCAGACAATTGTGAAAAAAATAACACATCCACAAATCTTAGAGACACTGAAGTGAAAAACAAACAAACTTCATGATATAATAAATTGGTTGTATAATATGGATAATTAGTAGAACATTAGTAGCAAAGCAAATAGTGTCATTTTTATTTTCAGGTATACAGCTTTTTTTTTTTTTTTTTTTATAACATTGCATCATTCTCTAATAATTGCAGTTTCCACGCTACACTCAGCATTTTAAATGATTTCACAGAGCAGGCTAATGACCCTTTGAACTTTTCTCTGCAGAAAAAATAAAAACAAAGAAGAAACAATGAGTGACAGTTGAGATAAGTGCTTTAAAAGACAGTGCTGTCCACGACTTTATAAAGTCGCAGAGCTCAAACAAGCTCTTTTGCATGGATAACAACTGAAGTTTCTTAACTCTTCCTGTACTGGAAACAATATTAGACTCATATCTGTGCTGCTAATGTTTTATTTCTTAGCTGTACTACACATACAAATCATTATATCAGAAGTTTATTTTCACTTCAGATTCCCTTTAACCTATTGTTACTTTTTGTTTGATGAACTTTGGAGCAAAGGAACCAATCTTGTTAGCTCCAACACTAGCTTATCAGGGGAGACGATAGTAAACGCACAAAGGTGACAGCGCAGGAAGCTCACAGACATGAGATTAGCGCACAGACAGGAGATTAGCGCTGTGTGTTGCAGAATCACCCACATGGGCTGACCAGAAGGCCTGTAACACGTGTTTTCCTCCTGCCATATACAGTAAACCATAGACTGCAGCCAGTGGTGTGACTTTGGCATCTGCGTATTGAAGGACAGTTTTTCAATGGGAATGT
>NC_090646.1:652230600-652235600 GCF_040937935.1 Hyperolius riggenbachi
GAACGCTCATTTTCGTGCGGCGGCTACGGAAGGCAACAGATTTTTGGAGGGAGTAAGGTTAGTTTTGTGGGACCCGGGAGGAGGGCCGGGCAGCTTCTTCTTGGTCACTGGAGTTTTGCTTTTGGTTTTGAAGATCTTGTTTGGGTCCAGCTTGTTGATGAAGGAGTCGGGCTCTTCGGACAGGGCGGCGGGGGAGAAGGTGATTGGCTTGTACATGTTCATCCATTGCTGTCACAGAGAGGAACAAGAACTAAAATCGTTACATTTTACTACATCTGAATGTGGCGAATGTGACTTCAGAGTCAAAGCAGACTGCTCTAAATGATAAGCAACCTTTAAAGAAAAACATTTCTGTGTTACAGCTGAGGCAAATCCTGCAATAAATCTGCAGTGTGTCTACTTCCTGCTTTCACAGAAGCAAACAGAGTTAACATTCTGTTTTTACAAATTAGCTGCTCTGCCGAGGCAGCCAGCTGACATGGCTGAGAGACCAAATTACACTAGTCAATAAAGAGAATATGTTATAAGAATTTCTCTCCAACCTTAGAAAAAACTGTGCCGGATCTGCCTCGAATAAAAGAATATCTTTTAGTAAATGTCCATAGGCGTGATACATGAGGCAGAAGAATAAAGATAGAATATGCTGTTGTTGCCATGGCAAGAACGTACTCCACATGGTGTGTGGCCGAACCAGCACTCTGTTCCTGCAAGACAATGATCTTTTTATTTTAATACAGCTGCAAAGAGCTATTATAATATAGAATGGCAGACTTCCCAGCAAGCTCATGGTGAACCAGAACTCCTAGAAGTGTGTATGTAAGGGGCTACAATGGACCAAAAAGCCCTCTTACTAAAATGATAAGTTTTGCATAATATACAATAGAATCGAAAGGCTTTTATTCAAGGATCTGCAGAGTCACACGGTATGTAAGCCTGCAGTGACCCCTAGAGGCACACTGGGGAAGGACCACTGGACGTCAGAAGGTTACTTTCTTCTGCGTGCTCTCCAAATATAATTGTACAAAATTCCCCTCTTCAGGCACAGATTTTATAATTCTGTCTCCCTCCTCCAGTAAAGTTAGCTACCGCAATTCGGGTTTATACTCAGATCGGTTCATATTCAAGCAGGGACGTAATAAAAGACCCTGCAAGGGATGCAGCCGCAGGGGGCCCAGAAGCCACAAGGGGCCCCTTGCTGGGAGACTGACAACTAAGGGCAAGGAGAGAAAAAAAAACTTTCTGCTCTCCGCACAATTGTTCTAATGACTGCATCTGCTCAGCCACTGATAAAGGAATCATACAAAGTTTTGCAGACAAATATTTGTAGACAGTCCCTATTCAGCGTCTGGGAGTGCTAGGGCATAATCATTGATCTGTAAACCCCCAAAACAATTAAGGGGGAGCCACCTGCTGTTACTACCAGCAAGCCACAAAAAAATCTTACAAAAAGGTATTATTCAGTGTTTAGCAGGGTCTTGTGTACAGCGAGGCTCTACCCCCCAGCCTTTCTACCCCTTCCCAAGGCCGGAGGGGGCCCCAATCCAAAGTTTTGCAAGGGGGCCCAGTGATTTCTAGTTACTCCCCTGTATGTAAGGAGCAAGGAATCTCACCTTTGGCCATATAAATCTATAATAGTAATAATAAGTACACAGCGAGGTTACACCAGGATAGCAGACAGAGGGTCCCTGGCATACTGCATTAGGCAGTTACTGACCTTGGCCTGTGAGCTGAGGCCATAGCTGGTAAAGGCATACTGCCACTGTGGCAGCCCCAGGTGGGTCAGAAGTAGGCGGTAGTAAGCTGTGAAGGTATCCGTAAGGAAATGCCAGTACAGCGCCAGGTCCAGGAACCAGATGCCGGGCTCTCGGGTCACTTCTCCTGAGAAACACAGACAGTGAGTGGAGGAAGGTGAATGAAAGGACACTTGGCTTGTGAACAGCCAGTGCCAGGCACAGATCTAAATATACACAGACCCTAAGGCTGGATTCACACTGTACATTGTAAAATCTTGTTAGTATGCGGTGTTCCCTGTCTGGCAATCGGCCAAGCAGGAAGTGACGTGCACTTGCAGTCACTTCCTGTTTCGGGGATTTAGAAACACACGGAAACGTATTGTATAAATACGCTTCCGCGCATGCGTGCCATGACGCCAACTTTTTAAAAAACCCTGCATCGCCATAGAGTAACATGACTTACGGGCCGACGCAGATCGCCGCACGGCAACTTAGGTATGCGCCAACGTTAAATTGGGCACTTCCGGTGCAGCCTACTGCAACGTGGGAAGTATGAACTCCCCCATAGGGAATTATTAGGCTGTGGCAGCAGTGCGGCAATTTGCCAACAACTGCACCGCGCCAGTGTGAAAGGGCCCTCAAGCTATGGGCACAAGAAACATTTCTGAATAAGGCTCCCTGCACACTGCAAATCCGTTTTCCGATTCCGATTCCGATTCCGTTTCCGATTCCGATTCCGTTTCCGATTTTTCTTGAATACATTCAACAGAAAAACGGATCAAAAAACGCAGCATGCAGTTAAGATTAAAAATCTGAATCGGAATCGGATGTAAAAACAGATTAAAAATCTGAATCTGAATCTGATTTGCTTGCAGTGTGCAAGAGGCCTTAGGGTTGGTGCACACCAAGCGGTTTTGGTAGGTTTTCAAAAATGCTTCCGCCTGTGAAAACGCTTGGCTAATGTACCTCAATGGGATGGTGCACACCAGCGGTTTGAGGTTTTTAGCAAACTGCAAACGTGGTTCCTGCAGCATTTTTGCGGTTTGCAGATGCGTTTCTGCCTCAATGTTAAAGTATAGGAAAAGCTCAAACTGCTCTGGAAAACACTGGATCAGAGCTGTTTTCCAGGTGTTTGTGTTACAGAAGCTGTTCAGTAACAGCTTTTACTGTAACAATATATGAAATCTGCTACACAAAAACGCTCCAAAAACCGCTAGGCATGTTTAGAAAACGTCTCTACACATGCCTAGAATCGCTCTGAAATCTGCTTCAAAAATCTCGAGCGTTTTGCAGATCTGCTAGAGGTTTTTGGTGTGCACTGGCCCTAAACGTGTACCTGAGATACATACATGAAAGCATTTATATGTGCCTCAGGCTTCCTCCAGCCTCCTTCGGGCAATTGGCCCCCTTGATTTTCCGCTGGCTGTCCTGGTAAATCCTCCAATTCAACACCAGACAAGCAAGTACTGTCAGGTACAAAATATACCTGGTATCCCAGAAACCTCCAGGGGTGAGGGGGGGGGGGGGGTGGTCTTATCCTGCATAACTAATCAGCCTAGATTAATCAATGTGGATATAGGGGGGGGGGGGATTCTGATGCTGAAACCAGGGAAGTGACTTTAAAAGTGGGCATCCTACTTAATAATTAGCAAGCATCCCTGCATCCTGTCCGTGTGTCAGTGCTCTTGCGCTACTGCGCATGTCAAGCACTGACAGCCGTTGGGACAGGACGCAGGACAGGGCTAGGGGGCGGGCCCGCCGGGCAGGCACGAGTGCATGCACGGCAGGCACATGAGTGCACGTGTGGCGAGCGCGGTGGATAGGCGCACAGGTGCGCTGAGGACTGACCTAGAGCCTGTTTTTAAACGGGCTTAGGTCAGCTAGTACTGAATAATTGACTGCATTCTACTAGGTCACTACATGGTCTCTAAACTTTCACAGTAAAAATAAGGAACTCAGGCAAGTTACGGTATATGTAATGTTAGTGTTACATATACACATTTCTCTCATCGTATTACAAGTTACTTTAGGGTGAATCACACATACAAGCAATCCATACAACATTTTTCATATCTCTGTTTATCATCCAATTACACACAAGACAAAGACAGAAATAAAATCAGGCTAGCATAGTTCTCTTTTTTTATATCAAACATCATTTGTGTAAAGAGTACAGAAGCATTTGTTTAATGTGTGCTCATTCGAAAGGACAAAACAAATCACTTATTACTATTACTAACCCACCTGGTTTGGAGGACTTGTAAACCAGACAGACTTTCCCATTTCCGTTACAGGGATCTAGTTCGAATATCATGTTCCTGGAGTCAAAATGGGGGCGATCGGGGTGTCCTGAACAGCAGAAGGATTATTAATACAGGTTTTAGAAACAGATAAGCATCTCTCCTTTTTATCCTCTTAAAGTGAATGGGAACCGCATTAAAAAAAAAAAAAAATGAAGCAAATACTCACCTAAGGAGAGGGAAGGCTCTGGGTCGTATAGAGCCTTCTGTCTCCTCTCTCGGTGCTCTCTATCCTGTGCTGGCTCCCCCGCGGAAAGGGTATTTGGAAGTCTTTGGGAGCCGTGTCCCCCCGAAGATGTGCGGCTCCATACTGCACAGACGTGATCATGCAAGAGAGCGTGCTTGCGCAGGCGCAGTACAGGGCCGCCCTTCTTCAGGAGCACTCGGGCTCCCTGAAGACTTCTGAAGCCTCCTTCGGCCGGGTAAAGCAGTATTTGACTAATTTAGTTTAATACTGCTACCGGGCGAGCCAGCACTGGAACGAGGGGACCAGGAGAGGAGCAGGATCCAGAGACTTCCCTCTCCTTGGGTAAGTAGCTGTCTCATTTTTTTAAATTCGGTTCCCATTCACTTTAATATCTGGACTTTCTTTACTTACCGTATTTTTCGGACTATAAGACGCAACTAAGTTTAGAGGACAAAAACCAGGGGAAAAAATATACATATACTAAACCTGGTGCATCCATGGTGAAGGGGCATCTTGTGGATTATGCCCCCTTTGTAACTCGTGTCGCCCAGTGTCCTCCTCTGCATGGGCACAGAACAGGGGTTCGTATTGGCAGGCATTCATAAGTCAGGAATTCCCTGCATTTGGACTATAAGACGCAGTGACTCTCCCCCCCCATTTTTTGGGGGGGAAAAGTGAGTCTTATAGTAAAAAAAATACAGTATCTGGGTGAAGTTTGCAGCAGGAGTGTGAATGGTCCATGAACCATACCACTATGAAAAGAGGCAGGAGAAAATTCCC
>NC_090646.1:652240600-652460600 GCF_040937935.1 Hyperolius riggenbachi
TAACAAGGCATGATGGATCCATGTTCTCATTCTGTTTATGCCAAATTCTGACTATCAGACCAGGCAACATTTTTCCAGTCTTCAACTGTCCAATTTTGGTGAGCTCGTGCAAATTGTAGCCTCTTTTTCCTATTTGTAGTGGAGATGAGTGGTATCCAGTGGGGTCTTCTGCTGTTGTAGCCCATCCGCCTCAAGGTTGTGCGTGTTGTGGCTTCACAAATGCTTTGCTGCATACCTCGGTTGTAACGAATGGTTATTTCAGTCAACGTTGCTCTTCTATCAGCTTGAATCAGTCGGCCCATTCTCCTCTGACCTCTAGCATCAACAAGGCCTTTTCGCCCATAGGACTGCTGCATACTGGATGTTTTTTCCTTTTTCACACCATTCTTTGTAAACCCTAGAAATGGTTGTGCATGAAAATCCCAGTAACTGAGCAGATTGTGAAATACTCAAAGCGGCCCATCTGGCACCAACAACCATGCCATGCTCAAAATTGCTTAAATCACCTTTCTTTCCCATTCTGACATGCAGTTTGGAGTTCAGGAGATTGTCTTGACCAGGACCACACCCCTAAATGCATTGAAGCAACTGCCATGCGAATGGTTGATTAGATAATTGCATTAATGAGAAATTGAACAGGTGTTCCTAATAATCCTTTAGGTGAGTGTATATTAAAGGAATACTGTTTGGGGTCGGGGGAAAATGAGTTGAACTTACCCGGGGCTTCTAATGGTCCCCCGCAGACATTCTGTGTCCGCGCAGCCACTCACTGATGCTCCGGCCCCGTCTCTGGTTCACTTCTGGAATTTCAGACTTTAAAGTCTGAAAACCACTGCGCCAGCATTGCAGTGTCCTCGCTCCCGCTGATGTCGCCTGGAGTGTATAGCATAGGCACAGACCATACTGGGCCTGTGTAGTACGCTCCTGGTGACATCAGCGGGAGCGATGTCCTTTAAGCAGAAACTCAGTAAAATAAATTTACCCCCCACTGCCTAAAGTTATGCTGAAATCAATTTCCCGAAACTCCTAGAGAATAAACTCACCATCCAGCTTCACAGACCAGGACATGTGAAAGCCGTCCGTCATCAAGTAAAAGTTTTTCAGATCTTCTGGTAGAGTGCATCCATGTTTCTGTATAGAGGTGCAATAAAGATGTTATTTAAAAAGGGAACTGATCCTAGTTTCAGCCAAGTCACTAAAACCTGTTTGGTAAAAATTGTGTCAGGTAAATTACCTCATATGCTAAAATTATTATTATTATTTTTTTTGAGTGTTCATTACATTTTCACACATGTGGTAATATTTCAGTAAATGATCAAAAATCATCATGACAATTCACTAAGATTTTTACCTCATGCAATATTCCATCCTGTATTTTAGGGAATTGTGCGTAATTTTTTTTTTTTTTATTTATTGCAGCACATGGAAAATCGAAGCCAAATGTGATACAGCTAGCATTTTATTTTATTATAAAGAGCAAGTCCAGGCTGCATAAAATGCATATAGAATGTGTATCAACTCAAAACCAATAAAAGGAACCCGAGGTGAAAGACATGTGGAGGCTGACATATTATTTTTTTTAACAATGCACATTGCCTGCCTGTCCTGAACCCAGAACTTCCTCTGCTCTAAAAGATAAGCAACAGCATAATAACCATTAAAGAAAAAGATTTCTTTGTTACAGCAAATCCTGCAATAAATCTGCAGTGTGTTGTACTTCCTGCTTTCATGGAAGCAGACATAGGGTTATCATCGTGTGTTTACAAATTAGCTGCTCTGCGGCAGCAGTCAGCTGACACATGTGAGAGATCAATTTACACTTGTGATTAGTCACAGGTGAGAGGGGGTTAGACAGGCTAGACAGCTAAACTCTCTAAATACATACAGGATGCATTGATTCCTCTCTGTTTTCCTTCTGTCCTGTGCAAGAGTTCTGTTCCTCTTTAAACAGAATAGAAGCCGTAAAAGAGACCGAGAACTGCCTGCGGATGTCGCAGAAATATGACATCACACCCACCTGCTCCCAGGAGACGACAGCCTGCCGCTCTGCAGGGGAAATCACCTCGAACTTCACTTCTGTCACTCCAGGAGAGGACTCTAAAAGACATGGACATATCAGTCAGTGTTACTCCGTACATTGTTACATCCCAAAAGTGAGTGTGTGCACAGCTGCTTATAGAGAGTCGCTATCAGGATTCATGAAAACATTGTGGGTCCCATGCAAGGTATGCTTCCTGGAGGCCCACCATGGACAGCAAACATCCTCATCTTGCTCCCCGATAGTGTGATAGTCCCTGTAATCCCCTTATAGTGGTATTGGGCTTATTCACAGTGTATAAAGAGAAAGGGACTGAGCCAAGCCACCTATCTGAGGTCTAAAGTGCACCTAAATTGCCATAGAGTGGGCTCAGATTTTTTGTTCATCCGGGCAGCATGAAAAAGTAGCCGGGTGGGGTGCGACAAGAGAATGCAGGGCCGGCGCAGCTCTGCTTACAGCATAGGAGGAGGATGAAGAGGCGGGCTGATGACAGTTGGGTGCTACCCAAAATTAGCTGGGTGGAGCACCCGGCTAAAAGAGCATAGGGAGAACACTGCCCATATAAGGCAACTGCTATCTATATCAAGTTCAAAGTACTGTTAGGCTTGGTTTCCATTGTTTTCTCTCCATTTGTATCGGAGCGCACCAGTTCAGTATCCACTCGATACACATTTAAACGCATTGCACCGTACGCGGCAATGGGCAACGCAACCCCTCGTCCATAAAAACGTAGCCGGTTGGGACTCTACGCTCCGTTCAGTAGATTGTGACTTGTAAGGCCTTTGAAGAAGTGGTTTCAGGTCATGAGATATGCATCAGGCTGTGATTTAAAAGTTTGCCTATGTTATGAAGTATATTTGCTTAGATAGCTTACGTAGACATTTAAAGAGTTCTCAAAGATTTGTATTATTTTTGAGTCTCACTAGCTAAATTGGGTCTGCCTGGCATTGCATTAATTAGCAATGCACAATGATTTGTGTATTGCATGCCTCTACACTTTGCAATAAACATACTAACATTTCTTGTCTAGCTTTCATAGTTTCTTTACCTGCTGCGATAACAGAGCCATTTTACTGGAGAGAAGGCTGTCTAGACTCCTCCCCTATCCTCACCATTATTGACAGAACTCAATCAAGTAGAAATGGGGAGGAGGCACCAGTTAGTGTTCCCCTCTCAGGAAAGATAACCTGTCGGAGCCCACCTCTTCCCTCTGCTAAGAGATTAACTCTTTGGGTCCCGCTTTGCAGCTAAGGAGAGTCTCATGATGGTTGCAGCTGCAGTGAATGTTTACTCTGTTAGGTGCAGTGGGTGGAGGCAGGGGCGTGGCTCAGTGTCAGAGCTCTCCTTGCAGCTGTAAGCGTTTGTGAACGGATCCTGGGTCACATGACTGACTCTTCAAGGGTAGTTTTGTGGAACAGCTGCATCAAATATGAAAACTGTGCAATGGCAGCAACCCCTATTTGTCTCTATTAACAATAAACAATCCAGGAGAGTGAACTAAGGCTTCGGTATTAACTGCGGTCTCTCACCTAAGATCTTGGTAATACCCAGCGTGAGTTTCTCCATGTGAGAAGCCATTCTGGAGTCAGTGCTGATCAGGAAGCCAAGGCATCACCCCTGAGGAGGAAAACAGCATCAGTGTCAGGAAACGCTTCTGCATTCAGAAAAGCGTTTCCAATTACTTTGCTCCAAGTTCTTATTCTGATCCCCCCGTGATACACATGTGACATATATGGACTGTATGTATGGATTATATAGTAAGATTACTGTTCACATCCCATCTGATTTATAAAGTTACACTTGAGCCCTGGCGTTACCCTCAAGCCTCTGGAATTACTCTGGAGTTAACTTTAGGTCAGCATAACATGTTTGTTCCATTGCAGTTCCACCTTTATCTTGTTCTAATCAGTTTTATCTGGTTTTTGCACAGTATGTTTTCATACTTTATGAAGGCCGAAGACCAAACTGTCCATTGCCTGTGCACAAGGTGTCCACGCTTGGCTGTGTAGAAGCGGATTTCATAGGTTTGTACTGTGATCACGAACCTACGATAGCGAATGTGTATGTGCTTGCGTGTGCAGGGCTGTGAAGTTGGTACAAAAGTCACCCGACTCCTCAGTTTATGAAACTTCCGATTCCAGGTACCCAAAATGGCTCCGACTCCTCGACTCCAAAGCTATGTGAGTGTGTTATGTTTAGGGCAGTGTTCCCCAACCTTGTCCTCAAGGCCCACGAACAATGCATGTTTTGTAGAAATCCACAGAGGTATGTAATCAGCTCTGCTGAGTCACTAATTACCTTACCTGTGCATGTTTGTGATTTTCTGCAAAACATGTACTGTTGGTGGGCTTTGAGGACAGGGTTGGGGAACTCTGGTTTAGGGGTATAATTGGTTTGGGAAAACACCTGGACTCCGGGACTTTTCTGAGACCAACAGACGTGATGGATTGTGTCGCCAGGTGTTTTTTCTCCTACGGAGGATTGACAGAGTCCCCTCTTCTTCGGTTGATGCTACAACTGGTGAGAATGTTGATGCTTACTCAGTAGCGTTCCTACAATAGGGCGCAGGGGGGCGTGGCGCACCGGGTGACAGCCAGCCAGGGGGGTGTCGCCACTACCCCCCATTGCAGACAGTGCAGGAGGGGAAGAGCAGTGCTAGAAGGAGGGGTGACATGAGAAGAACTTCTCAAGTTTGAATGTCTGGAGTACTGCTGGACTAAGCCTTGGCACATCCCCTTTTGGGCAACTGAAGGTGTGCATCACACTCACCTACGACTACTAGAAGGAGGGGTGACAGGGATAGCGGCGGGGAGGGGGGAAAGATCCCCCCCTCCCTCACCTGGGTCCCCTCCTTCTGCCTCTCTCCCCCAAGAGGCACGTGACGGCGACGGAGCGCTCCAGCTGCTGGAACGCAGAAGTAAAGTAAGTAGTCTCTGCCCGCCCGCCCTGCCTGTAAGTTGCCCGCTGCCCCCGCTGTTATTTGGAGGGGGAGAGGGGCAGAAGGAGGGGACCCAGGTGAGGGAGGGGGGGATCTTTACCCCCTCCCCGCCGCTGCCCCCACTGCCCCTCCTTCTAGCGCTGCTTACCCCCCTCCTGGAGCAGCTATACTGGATGCAACTAAACTAGCTATACTGGGGGCAACTAAACTAGCTATACTGGGGGCAACTAAACTAGCTATACTGGGGGCAACTTTACTAGCTATACTGGGGGCAACTATAC
The DNA here is from genome assembly GCF_040937935.1 of Hyperolius riggenbachi. NCBI lineage: Eukaryota > Metazoa > Chordata > Amphibia > Anura > Hyperoliidae > Hyperolius > Hyperolius riggenbachi. The sequence continues at coordinate 652,245,858 of NC_090646.1, forward strand.
TAGCTATACTGGGGCAGCTATACTGGGGGCAACTATACTAGCTATAGTGGGGGCAACTATACTGGGGGCATCTATACTGGGGTCAACTAAACTAGCTATACTGAGGCAATCTATACTAGCTATACTGGGGCAACTATACTGGGGCAGCTCTGGGGGCAACTATACTATTTATACTGGGGGCAGCTATACTAGCTATACTGGGGGCAGCTATACTAGCTATACTGGGGGCAGCTATACTGGGGGCAACTATACTGGGGGCAACTATACTAGCTATACTGGGGGCAACTATACTGGGGCAGCTCTGGGGGCAACTATACTATCTATACTGGGGGCAACTATACTATCTATACTGGGGGTAACTATACTAGCTATACTGGGGACAAATATACTGGGGGCAACTAAACTAGCTATACTGGGGGCAACTAAACTAGCTATACTGGGGGCAACTAAACTAGCTATACTGGGGGCATCTATACTAGCTATACTGGGGGCAGCTATACTGGGGGCAACTATACTGGGGCAGCTCTGGGGGCAACTATACTATCAATACTGGGGGCAACTATACTAGCTATACTGGGGACAACTATACTGGGGGCAACTATACTAGCTATACTGGGGGCAACTAAACTAGCTATACTGGGGGCAACTATACTAGCTTCACTGGGGCAGCTATACTGGGGGCAACTATACTATCTATACTGGGGGCAACTATACTAGCTTCACTGGGGCAGCTATACTGGGGCAACTGTACTAGCTATACTGGGGGCAACTATACTAGCTAATACTTTAAATTACAGTTAGCTCCGACCCTCATCCGGTCATGACCACGCCCAATTTATTGCCGGTTGTGGCCACGCCCATTTTTTTAAGGGGGGGGGGGGGGTGTCTTTTAATACCCAGCACCGGGTGCCAAATGCCCTAGGTACGCCACTATGCTTACTCATAATTACTAACCCTTCTGCAAATACCTTCTTAAAGATATAAATATAAATGTAACAGAATTATAGAACAATAAATACTATTATTGTTTGAATTATTCAGCTCTGCCTAGATTTCTTTTTAACCTACTATAAGTAGGGTGCGCTTTGCAGCAGGGTTTAAAAACCCTATGTTTTGTGCCACCCCCCCCCCCCCTCCCAATATGTCCCAGGTTCAGCATTACATACCTGAGATTTGTACATTCTTAAGCATGGACACCCTCCCCACTGCCCCAAACCAGAGAGTGACATCTGATCAAATGGAAAGAGTGGGCAGGACCAATAAACACAACAGAATTGGCCATGGTGTAGGAAGGGAAATACACACAAGGACCAGCAAATGCCAACAATGCGCTAAGCACCTTAGCCATGGTTCTCATCCCTGCCTGCCATAGCAGCACCTGCTCACTCCAGCCATGCAAGTGCATACCAGTCTCCATTCGGCTACCACCATTCTGACCCTGGACATTCATTTAACTAGCCTTCCTGACTGTCATTGCTGTTAGCAACCTAATTACATTACATACATTCATCAACCCAGTTATTATATCGGGCAACTGTTTACTTGCTATGCCTGGTACACAGGATGCAATTTTCCATCAGACTGACAGTTACATCGATTATTTCCACCATGTCAGATCTTATTTCTGATCGTTGTTTTGCTCGATTTTCCAATCAGTTCTATACAAAATCAAATGGAAAAAAATCAGATCGGACCTGTCAGAAATAATCGAATCGACCGTTACTCTGATGGAAAATTGCATTGTGTGTACTAGGCATTACACTTTCTGATGAGGTTTTTAACTGCCTCATATCATGACCTTTGAACTTTGAAGGACCACTCCATCTCCTCATGGGGGATTCTCAGTTTTTTTTTAAGCATTTCCTGAACAGCAGTTGCTAAGTCTAACTGCCATTAGGGAGGCTGGCTGGTATCTTACTATTTTGGCCATTTTGCCATTCAGGAAATGCTTTTGAAAACAAAGAAAACACTGAGAATCCCCCATGAGGAGATGGACTCGACATGACAAATGGATTTTTAACAAATTTGTTACCCTGCACACAGCTCACCGGAGGCGTACTAACAATGCCGATTACCTGGCTGTCCTGCTGATTTTCTGCCTCTGATACTTATAGCCGTAGACCCTGAACAACGGTGCAGATCAGAAGCTCTGACTGACTGGTTTAGCTGCATGCATATTTCAGGTATGTGATTCAGACATTGACGCCATAAGATCAGCAGGATGCCAGGGAACTGGTATTGTTTAAAAGGAAACAAATATGGCAGCCACAATATTTTTCTCACTTCCTTTAGCAGCACATACTCACAATGTGACTTTTCACACTATTTTTCCCATGACTGGTAATTAACTTCTTGGCACGATGAGCAAACTTTTCCACGATTTCACAACGAGGGCACATGCGCGCGATTAAACAATATTCTGAGACATGTTGCGCAAACAACTGTCACGGCAGAGAGGATCTGTAAGATCCTTGACAACTCCCGCAAATGTTTGAACTCTCAAGCTTAATTATTTTCAGTTAAGGTTCACTTTAAAGAGACTCAGTGATGGATTAACATAATAGATTTATACATACCTCGGGCTTCCTCCAGCCCCATCCTCATGTGGATCGCTCCCACGCCGCCATCGTTAGCCTTCTCTATCGCTGTTACCAGGGCTTGTAACTTCAGCCAATCGCGGTACGGAGGAAGTGAGCTGCGCTTGTGTCAACTGGCCGAAGTTATGAGGTTACGAGACCCGGTACCAGCGATAGAGAAGGCTGAGGATAGCGGCGTATGAGTGATCCGTGCAGATGGGGCTGGAGGAAGCCCAAGGTATGTATAAATCTATGCTGTTACTTCATCTCTGGGTCTCCTTAAAAGGACACCAGAGGCAAAAATAAACGAATGAAATACATGATTGTATCTATCTTCCTTCTCCTAAAAATGACTTTTCAAGATATTCCAGTTTCATTTTCTGTTGAAACCTACTTTTTAAGTTTTAACTGTTTTATTGTTTTTGTTCAATGACACATTCATTGAAGTATGCCAGAACTAAAATGTATGAACTATTGACCCTTTTTATCTCTTTCCTGCTCTCAGAAGCCATTTTCTGCTAGGAAAGTGTTTTATAGTTGGAATTTCTTATCAGTGAGGGTCACATTGTAGTCACTTCCTGTCTGAGTCAGGACTGCGTCAGCCACTTATACCTGCTATTTAAAGAGAATCAGTACTATCCGATTTGTACAATACCATTCGAGTCACTGTGATCTCCTGGATCCCTCTTTGCCGTTTCCGCCACTCCCCGCTTACGATCCTGGCTTTTAATCGGCAGTTTTAGGCAGTGTTTACAAAAAAAACATGGCCGCTAACCAGGAAGTGATGTTTGTGTATGTATGTATGTATGTATGTATGTATGTATGTATGTATATATCTATAGATATTTATCTATATCCATCTATCTCATGTTACAGTACACTACAAGTTTTTATTATATAGTGAATTATCTGCACTCCAGTCAGGAATTTTCACAGTTTCTCAGCATGTGACAGGCAGCTCCCTCCCCCTCAGACAAGCTGAAAAAGAGAGCAGAGACCTGTCTGTGAGGGATAAACAAAGCACACACACAGAGCCTGGAGGGGGCATGCACAACTTGTCCCTATCACAGCAGAGGCAGCACATTCCTCCCTGGCTCGACAAAGAAAAGAAGATTAGATAGATTAGAGACAGGGCAACTAGAAAAGGCTGCAGCAATCCAGAGCACATTACAACAGGTATAGGAATTTATAGGATAGAAGACATAAGGCTGAAAATGTTATTATAGAATCTCTTTAACTCTTTCAGGCAGAGTATCCTTTAAGTTCCACTTTCCTTTGTGACTAGCCACCCTAACAGACCCCCCCTGTGATACCTGAAATCACCTCTCCCAGCCTCCTCCATCCCTCCTTCACATCTCTCTACATCCACTGCAGGAAAACCCGGCAACGCCAACCTAAACACAGGAAATAAAGCCATAATAATAATAATTACATATACTACATGACATACCTATTATCACAAACCCATCCCTTCTGCCAAGGCTCCACCCCCTCAACACACTCCACCCACTCTTCATGTAGTCAGTATCCAGGATATACAACTTCCCCGCACTGCACGCCGGGATATCTCCCCCCTCCCCCGCGCTAGGCATGCCGGGGATTGTAGTCTGTAGCGGCGCTCCCGTCACGTGAGATGAGGTTGATGGAACTTCCCTCCCACAATGCAGCAGCAGACGCGACGGCGCGTCACCAACGTCTGTAAATAAGCGCTTCCTGAGCGGCGTGTGTGAGAGCCAATGGCTAGGAGGGCGTGGCGAGCGCTGGCCAGTGAGCGAGGCGGGCGGTGTGAGGGGCAGGGCACGGCGGTGGTTGTGGGAAGCGGGAGGGGTGGCGGGGGTTTGAAGATGGCGGATGTTGCCGGGGAGGGAGCAGCGGCGTATTGGAGTCACGATTGTATCCTTTCCCTGTACGTCTATTACATTATATTCTATGGCAGCATGTGGGGGGAGGGGAGGAGCGTGCGTGTGGGGGGCTGTCACTGAGCTCTATGCAGCTGAATGAGTGGAAATGATGTGTTACAGGGGCTGCACAGCAGTTTGAGGGGCTGGCACTCTGCATGGAGGTGTATAGGGGGGCTGCACAGCAGTGTGGGGGGCTGGCACTCTGTATGGGGGGGCTGCACAGCAGTGTGAGGGGCTGCACAGCAGTGTGGGGGGCTTTCACTGAGCTGTATGCAGCTGAATGAGGGGAAATGGTGTGTTACAGGGGCTGCACAGCAGTGTGAGGGGCTACCACTCTGCATGGAGGTATGTGGGAGGGCTGCACAGCAGTGTGAGGTGCTGGCACTCTGCATGGGGGGGGGGGGGGTTGCACAGCAGTGTGAGGGACTGTCACTTTGCATGGGGGGGGGGGGGGGGCTGCATGGCAGTGTTAGGGGCTGTCACTATGCATGAGGGGCTGCATGGCAGTGTGAGGGGCTGTCACTGTGCATGAGGGGCTGCACAGCAGTGTCTGGGGCTGTCACTCTGCATGGGGGGCTGCACTGGTGTGTGGGGGGCTGTCACTCTGCATGGGGGCTGCACAGCAATGTGAGGGGCTGGCACTCTGATGGGGGGCTGCACAGCAGTGTGAGGGGCTGCCACTCTGATGGGGGGCTGCACAGCAGTGTGAGGGGCTGTCACTCTGCATGGGGGGCTGCACAGCAGTGTGAGGGGCTGTCGCTCTGCATGAGGGGCTGTCGCTCTGCATGAGGGGCTGCACAGCAGTGTGAGGGGCTGTCACTATGCATGAGGGGCTGCACAGCAGTGTGAGGGGCTGTCACTATGCATGATGGGCTGCACAGCAGTGTGAGGGGCTGTCACTATGCATGAGGGGCTGCACAGCAGTGTGAGGGGCTGTCACTATGCATGAGGGGCTGCACAGCAGTGTGAGGGGCTGTCACTATGCATGAGGGGCTGCACAGCAGTGTGAGGGGCTGTCACTATGCATGATGGGCTGCACAGCAGTGTGAGGGGCTGTCACTATGCATGATGGGCTGCACAGCAGTGTGAGGGGCTGTCACTATGCATGATGGGCTGCACAGCAGTGTGAGGGGCTGTCACTATGCATGATGGGCTGCACAGCAGTGTGAGGGGCTGTCACTATGCATGATGGGCTGCACAGCAGTGTGAGGGGCTGTCACTATGCATGATGGGCTGCACAGCAGTGTGAGGGACTGTCACTATGCATGAGGGGCTGCACAGCAGTGTGAGGGGCTGTCACTCTGTATGGAGGTGTATGGGGGGGGGCTGCACAGTAGTGTGAGGGGCTGCACAGCAGTGTGAGGGGCTGTCACTCTGCATGGAGGTGTATCGGGGGGGCTGCAGAGCTGTGTGAGGGGCTGTCACACTGCATGGGAGCTGCACAGCAGCATGAGGGGCTTTTCATCTTTGCCACTCCATCGGTTGCCAGATACAATAGCGGGAACTTCAGTACTGCTTATCCGTATTGTGTGCATTGTGCAAAATTCAACACATTAGTATGTACAAACACTCTGCACTGATTTATATGTGGGCACGTTTGCATCTTTGCGTCCAAATGGACTTTGGTTGTTTCTGTATGCGATTAGTTTTAAATGACTATTCCATTGTTAATACACAGTTTATGGTACGGGAATAGTGCAGTATTTTTAGACCTATTGTTTATAGTAATTCTCAAGCAAGCAGACATTGCATTTATATGGCATCAGCCAACCCCCGCAGGTCCTGGACAACTGACCTTTGATTGCTTTGCTTATTATTATTATTTATTGTATTTATAAAGCACCAACATATTCTGCAGTTCTGGACAATAAATACATACAGTACAATGATACAAGAATGACAGATGTAACAAGGTTATACAACATAGTGCAAAGTTATAAAAAGCAAACTGTATAAGATACATGATTATGCAATTCTGGGCTGGTTAGGTAGGCCTAGTAATACAAGTACAGGCTGCCATAGGAAAGGAGCACACAAGCATGTAGAATACTCTAGGGAAGGCAGGACCCTGCCAAAGGCTTACAATCTAAGGGGGGGGGGGGAGATTAGGTAGGGCTGTGGAATAAATATTCAATAGAGAGTGTGTGGTAAGGGGTGGGTTGGCCATTTAAAGAGGTGGGGTTTGAGGGCTTGCTTTAATGTGTTGAAGGAGGGAGCAAGTCTGATGGGTGGGAGCAGCTCTTGAGAAATCCTGCAGGCACACATGGGAGTGGGAAATGCGTGGAGCTGTGAGGCGAAGGTAGTTGGAGGACCGGAGGGGACGACCTGGTTTATACCCGTGAACAAGCTCCGAGGTGTAGGTAGGGCAGGTTTTGTGCACATATTGCTTGTTTGGGGATTGCACAGGATGTATGCGTAGATCGGACCCCAGTGTCATGCTATTCTTGAGCATGGAGTGTGGAAGGAAATTGTCACACTAAAGTCTTTCAGTATTCCTTAAAGTCCTCTCCAGCTTCTGATGAGGAGCAGGAAATGGTTTACATCCCAGGTACGCAGCGTGACCCCTTCATTTATACATATTTATTTATATACAGTAGAATTCCTTTATAGTATAATCCAAGGGACCATAGTATCATGTATGCATCTGCAATCTGATGGGGCAATTATAATCTGCATCAGTGTTTCCCAATGCCGTCCTCAAAGCCCACCTACAGGAAGCTGCACATGTTTACAGGTGAGATAATTAGTGTTTCAGCTGTGCTGTAAAAGCTTAGCGGTATGGACGAGCTCAGCTCGTCCATGACCGCCGCGCTGGATTGCTCTGCCCCCCCCCCCCCCGAGACCCCGTGCGCAGCTTGGCCAATCAGTGCCAGGCAGCACTGAGGGGTGGATTGGGACTCCCTCTGACGTCACGACGATCGTCGCCATGGCGTCGAGGGAAGCCAAACAGGAAATCCCGGTCTGAGCGAGATTTCCTGTTTGCTCTGATTGCCGGAGGCGATCAGAAGGGGCGGGGGGATGCCGCTGCTCAGCGGCTATCATGTAGCTAGTGCTAGGCTAGCTACATGATTTAAAAAAAAAAAAAAAAAAAAAAAAAAGTGTTGCGCAGCCACCCTGGCACAATCAATAGAACGCCAGGGTGGTTAATATCTACCTGTGACATTCCACAAAGACTGCATTGTTGGTGGTACTGGGGGACAATGTTGGGGAAAATAGTTCAGTGAAAATAATGTAATAAAAAAGTGCTTCGTGTTTACAATAATTATGAATAACTTATTTAGTCAGTGTTTAATCATTGTAAAACCTTTCTTCTTCCTGATTTATATTCTGAACGTTATCACATGGTGACATTTTTACAGCTGGCAGGTATGTCAGTGGAAGGAGATGCTGCTTGTTTTTTTTTCGCAGTTAGAAAACAGCTGTTATTTCCCACGATGCAACAAGGCTCCCACAGTGTGATGTCAGAACGATGGTCCTGACATCACACTGTGGGAGGGGTTTTCCCACAATATCAGCCATACAGAGCCCTTTGACAATCCGTTTGTGAAAAGGAAAAGTTTTTTCCTGGGAAAGGGGTTATCAGCTACTGAATAGGATGATCGATTTTTGGTTATGGTTTCTCTTAAATGACTCTGCATAGTTAGACCAAAAGTATTGCTCTACATACTTGCCACATAGTGCACAGTTTATCTGTATTGCTGCCTGATGAGGGTGGTGACGCTATTGTTTCTTTGTGCTGTTTTTTAGGGCTCAGCAGTGAAGGTAACCTCAGGTCATCTTTGAAGTTTAGAGGTTTAAAAGCTGAAGAAAGAAAGCCCAAAGCTATAGTTCCTGATCAACCCACCACCATGGACTTCCTACCAGAGCAGACACGGCACACGGATCAGCAGGTAATCCGCCGCACGCTGGCCTGACGCCACAGAGGCTTTCTGCCGAATGTTTAGTTCTTCTTAAAGCAATCCTCAAGCGAATATAAAAATAAACATTCTTACCTATTGAGATGGAAGGCTCTGGGTCCTATAGAGCCTGCCCGTTTACCTCACGGGCCACTCGTTCCAGCTCCGTCACCACCGTTCAAATCTCCCTCTGCAGAAGGCTTCGACTTTCCTGGTGGCTTAATTATAGGTACGCCACCAGATATGCACTTTAACTAAACTTAGTATAGAACTGTAGAGTAGCTGTTAAATAGAATTCATAACTAGTCCTTGGTAAGAGTACTTGTAAAGGGTTCAGACGGGTACAAAGAACATCTATCAGGCCCTAGGCAATGTAAGTGTGGGTACATGTAAGAGTGATGTGCAGATACTCTGCAGGGGAATTAGGGGATTCTTCCTCTATTACACATTCTTCATTCACAATCTGAACCAGATTTATGGGTGATAGACAACACCTCTGTGTTCAATGTGCACAACATTCTCAGTGGATTTACAACAGCTATGCAGGGAGAGCATATGTATAGTAATAGTAGTAAAAGTATAGTAATACTGTACAACTTAATTTATAGTCTCCAACCGTCAAATTTAATAAAGGGAGTGCATAAATCTGCATACAAATTAGCATAAACCTGCATTAACACAAAATTATTTGCGTCTCGCTGACCATTCCTACTAATGACACTACACGTTACATTATCTGTCACTTTTTTAAGCTCCCAAAAAGCAAAAATATAATATTATTGAGGTAAGAAAAGTAATATTGAAATGAAGTTAATTCGGAACTACTTACTTTGAGGGCTTGTGCACACCTAGGGTGTTTTACGTTGTTTTTCTTTTAAGCGCCGACTATTTTCAAAATCACCCTGAAAGAGTTTGTGCAAAGATTTCCTATGAGAGTGTTCACATCTGAGCGGTTTGTTTCTGATCCACTCAGCAAAGCGCTGCCTGTACCATTTTTAGGACAATTTTGCTACAATGGAAGGGATAGGAAAAACGCAAAACGCTCACAAAATCGCTTTGTGTAGCGATTGTGTTTGCGCTTTAGAGAATAAATACATTGTATTTGTTATTTTCTGGGTCAAAGAAACAAACCGCTCTACAAAAGCGCTGGCAAGCGGCGGGAGGGGGAAAAAAAAATCACTCACAAAATCGCAAAATGCTGGCCTCAGCGATTGCAACTTTAGATGTGAGCAAAGCCTTAATGATTATTTTTGCTTGTAAATGTGCTCAAAAAGGTTATTTTTATCAATGAGGCGAGAAGTCATTTATGAGAAGTATTGTGAATAGAGCCCATTGGGCATGATTCACAAAGCTTTTTCACCCGTTTTCGTCAGTTTTCACCTTATCTGTTACTTTTTTAACCACTTTACCACCACGGGTACAGTATATCTACGCTCCTTTTTAAAGGGAACCAGAGGCGAATGGCCAGCTAAAATAGAAAAAGATTTCATACATACCTGGGGCTTCTTCCAGCCCCATACGCACGGATCGCTCCCACGCCGCCATCCTCCGCTTCCTGGATCCGCCGGTACCGGGTCCCGTCACTTCCGGCGGACGCGGCCAATTGTCCGCATCACAGGGGCTCCCTCCACACCCGTACGCATGCGGCTGCGCAGTAGGCAGCCACATGCGTAACTGTATGGAGAGCACCCTGTGATGCGGAGAATTGGCCGCATCCGCCGGCCGACTGGCGGTAATGACGGGACCCGGTATTGGCGGATCCAGGCAGCGGAGGACGGCGGCGTGGGAGCGATCCGTGCGTATGGGGCTGGAGGAAGCCCCAGGTATGTATACTTCATCCTCTCTGGTTCCCTTTAACACCCTTTCCCCACCAGGAGCGTAGATACACGCACCCCCCGCCCTTGTCCGCGCACCCCCGCGCTCGTGCACGCCGCCGGCCGCTCACCCGGAGATCAATGAATGGGAAAAACCGTTTGTTGATCTCAGCCCCCCCAGCAATGATTGGCTGCTTCTATGAGAAGCAGCGCGATCATTGTGAGAAAAAGTTTCCCAGCCTCCCTGAACTTCCTGCACCCAAAAGCATTTTTCATATACAAATACATAGCTTTACATTATAAATTAACTCATTACCTCCCTCCCCCCCCCCCCCCCCACACACACACATTGTGATAGGGACATAATTTTAAACAGTGTAATAACCGGGACAAATGGGCAAATACGTTTCATGGGTTTTAATTACAGTAGCATGCATTATTTAAAAACTATTATGGCCGAAAACTTAAAAATAATTTTTTTCCCCCAATTTTTTCCTTTTTTCCCATTAAAACACATTTAGAATAAAATAATAATAATTTAATTGGTGGCGGAAAAAAAACAAGATCTAGTTCATTTCATTGCGATAAGTGATAAAGTTATAGACGAATGAATGGAAGGAGCGCTGAAAAGTGAAAATTGCTCGGGGTCAAACCCCTCAGTGGTGAAGTGGTTAAAGGGGTTCTGTGGGGCTTCCTCAGGAGAAAAACTGCCACTTACCTGGTGCTTCTATCAGCCCCCTGCAGTGGTAATGTCCCACGCCGTCCTGCTCCCATCTGCCGTTCCCCGCAGCCGGCACCGGGCTATTATTCGTCTGTCACACAGACGAATAATGCGCGTTGCCGTGCCTCCGCTCGCGTCATCTGAGGCTTACTGCGCAGGCGCAGTACAACGGAGCCTTGTACTGCGCTTGCGCAGTAAGCTTCCGATGACGCAGGCGGAAGCGAGCGGGTGCGCCGCGACTGCAGCGCAGCCGCAGTTGGATCCCATGCCGCTTAGACCGGGGCCGGCGGCGGAGAACAGCAGATGGGAAGAGGACGGCGTGGGACATTACCGCTGCACAGGGCTGATAGAAGCCGAAGGTAAGGGTCTGTTTTTCTCCTCAGAAACCCCTAACAGAACCCCTTTAAGCTCCCAAAGAGCAAAAATACAATATAATTAAGGTAAGAAAAGTAATATTGACATGAAGTTAATCAGGAACAAATTACTTTGAGTGATTATTTGCTTGTGCTGAAAGGTTATTTTTATCAATTAGGCAATAATTTGAGAAGTTTTGTGAATAGAGCCCAATACAGAATAAATAAACCCCATATGAGCTGGCTTCGGATGCATAGATCTGCTTCCCCCTTGCAGAAAATGGCTAAAATCTCTATCCGATATAGAAAATGATAGAGGTCTTTTTCTGCAAAGTGGCAGGGCTACATGCTGGAACCCAGCTCATATGGGGCTCCATTGAATCTTATTCTACAGACGACATGCTGAGGCATTCACGTTGGCAATGACAGGCCAGGATGGCTGCCACGGTAGAGTGCCAGAGACTGAAGAGTATCCTCAGCCCTGCAGTTTCAGATAAGACACTTGTCACAAGCAGTGATAAATAGCCTGAGAATGGATAAACACGAGTATCCTGTATCAAATCCATAAACAAAGTTCCTAAGGATTTAGAGACTTTTCAGCACGACTAATAAAAGGCAGTACCTGAACCACTGTACAATCTGTAATGCCTGGCAGATCTCTTGTTTTCCTTCAGCCACTATACCCCAATCTAGTGCCGTAGCTCTGAGCTTCGGCCCACGGTCTTCACCTATAGACAAGCCCCCGCTTGAACTGGGCACTGAATGTCTCCTGACTTTGGTTACTCCCAGGTCTTAACGTGCAAGGTATAGAGGCTGAGGCCGGGAAAACCGGAGTACCACCAGGGCAAAGCAAGACTATGCAGCTGGGTGATATCAGGAAATAGAGCGGAATGCCCTTGTGGAGGAGATTACAGAGATCACACCAGGAGCTATGAACAATGGCGCTAGATTGCTCTGAGCGACCACAGCTCTGAGCTTCTAACAACCGCTGCAATAAACAGGACACAATGGTTGCTCAGTGCGACCGCCGCACTGAGCATCTGATGTCCACCACACTGAGTAAACAAGGACAGACGGAAGAAATGCTTTCCATACTAATCGCTGCCCCAGCGATAGCAAGCATCCACACTGGCACGGACAAGACAAACAAGTAGGAGCGTACCTAATAGCAACTGCAGCTATAGTTACGTCCACAGGAACAGGACCAGCAGAAACCGACAGAAGGAATGCTTGCCAATCTAATCTCTGCCCCAGTGATGGCAAACCTTCACACAGACAAGACAAACAGGAAGGAGCGCAACTAATAGCAACCGCAGCTATAGTCACGTCCACAGGAACAGGACCAGCAGAAACAGACAGACAGGATTGTTTGCCAATCTAATCGCTGCTCCAGCAATAGCAAACATCCACACAGGTTCAGAAAGAAAACAGGAAGGAACGTAACTAATAGCAACCGCAGCTATAGTTACGTCCACATGAACAGGACTAGCAGCAATACTACCAGTCACCAACGTGGTGAAGGCAGTCTCCAAGCTATCAGGATCGGAAAGACTTCACTGTACCCCTGTGGGTGCAGTGAATGTCCAACCAGGGCAAGGTAATGCAATACAATTCAAACTTCACATAAGGAACCCAGCAGCCAGCTAAGGCAAGGCTGAACGCTATGACAGGCAAGGTGTGAGAGGAGGAGCAGGCTTTTCTATGGGCATCAGCCAATGAGAGCAGACATGCAAATTCCCACACAGCTGAATGGTAATCACTTAATCCTCATTACAAATGCATGCCATATTATTATGCAACAACATGCATGTAGGAAATCCAGAACTGTCTGGCTGCAGTTTTAACTGCAGCAAGCCATCGGTAGATTCATGACAACATCCTGAGCTGCTCTGAACTGCAAAGTGATTGCAGATGGCAATGAGTCTTATTGCAAATGCAACCAAATGCAAGCTGAGAAATCAAAACTGCTCGGTTACAGCTTCGCTGCAACCGACAGGACATGCTACAGGAGGGATCCTTACACAATCGCTCTGTGGCCCGTTCCTGGAGGGTAACAATGTCTAAATGCTCCTACGTCGGTGACGGATCAAACAAAATGCCAACTTGCTGTAATCCTGAACTACCGGCTGCAAAGTGTGCAGCCATCGAATGAGCAGGACTCCTGTCTAGCACCGGCTGGATACTTCCTGGTCACACTGGCTGTTTGTGCGTTCCACCAACTTCTCGCCCCTCCTCCACTAAAGGGCCGGCTAACTCTTTCCTTGTGTGTTCCTCCTTATGTCTGGGGTCTGTCGAATGTCTCACACTGCACTTTCCTTTCATATAGTTTTCATTTAACAGAACCGGTTGTACAATTATTCGAAAATATGCAATAGTCAGTCACATATCCTCTGGTGCAATTCTCTCACTGACAGCAGTTCATAGATCCTCAGTAACTGACAATTTTCTATTCACACCCCTCCAGTATAAACAGGGTAGAGTGTCAGCTTCCTGGCCAGAAGCTTTTTGTCCCAAAAGCAGATACCATCTTAATAAAGCTTTAAAGAGACTCTGTAACAAAATGTTGAGCCTTATTTCTTTTATCCTATAAGTTCCTATACCTGTTCTAATGTGCTCTGGCATACTGCAGCCTTTCCTAGTTGCACAGTGGCTGTGATTTCTCTGTTATATCATCTAATCTTCTCTCCTCTGTCGGGCTGAGGCAGTCAGGCTGGAATGTGCTGTGCTGCTTGTGATTGGATAGAAGCTATACACACCCTCTCCAGGCCCCCTGTACACTCTGTATGACTCACACACTGAGCTACTCTCAGCGTATCACTTGCTATGTCTTTTGTTTGTAAACACTGCATAAAAATGGCAATTACAAGCCAGGATTGCAGCAGGGAGAGGCAGAAACAGCACAGAGGGGCCCAGGAGAACATAATGAATAGAATGGTATGCTTTTTATTGTATGAATTTTAGAGTACAGATTCTCTTTAAAATTCCTAAGCTTTGGCAGTGATGAAATGCCTTTTATGCTGCATGCTTTCCATCAACAAGCTTGTTCTGTGCAAATTAGAGTAGTCGGGGGAGTTGGGGTCGGATAATTTGTGGACCAACTCCACATGCCTATTATTTGAGAAAGGTACCATTTTATCATAATTTCACTTTAATAACAGTTTAAATTTATTAAGAATCGGTTTCGGTGCATTTTTTTTCCCCCTCCTTCTGGTACCTCTAAAATACCTCCCACTCCTCAGCCCTGGCTACTGCGCGAGGTGCAGTGTAGTCTTTCTCGTTCAGACAGGTGCGGCCGCGAGTTTCCACTGTGTCCTCGCGCTGGATTGGTGGTCTTCTGAAGTATGTGGGAAGCCTCTGATGAATCTAAAGGCTTCCCTCTTCGGCAGGGGTGTCAAACTTAAATACAAAGTGTAACAGCAAAACCAGGAAAAAGAGCAGGGAGCATTCCTGGCTGGAGGAGAAGCGTTCCTCTGGTCCAACAAGAGACTCCACAGCCGTTCATACAGAATATTTGCATTTGCCTGTAAATATATAAAACAGAGCAGTGCCAAACAAATGCACCCCTCCCACTGATTTTGTTCAGTGAAAATGTTATTTATTACAAGAGTACACTTTTATATACCGGTACTGTATATACTCAGGGGTCTAGTCCTGGGAAAAGAAGTGAGTGGACTCACTCGGAGAATTCCTGCGTGGCGCGCCAAAAAATGGGCGAGGTCAAGCACCCCGTGGGCGTGGTCATGGGTGGGGCCAAATATACATGACCTTAGCAGTGATGTAAAAGGTCTGCCGAGGAAGTTTGAGCTCTGCCGTAGTGTATCCCCCAAAAATAGATGTAATCTGACAGCATTTCACCAAAAAGACACATAATCTGGTAGAAGTTCCTCCAAAATACAGATAATATGGAAGTGGTTCCCCCAAAATAGACAATGTGGCAGCAGCAGTTCCACCAACATACACATAATTTGGAAGCAGTTCCCCAAAATACGCAAAACCTGGCAGTGGATCACCCAAAATACACGTAACACCCAAAAGCCATATAATCTGGCAGTAGTGGTCCCCCAAACATACACAATCTGGCAGCTGTTCCCCAAAATACACGTAATCTGGCAGCAGCCGTTCCCCTAACACACACATAATCTGGCAGCTGTTCCCCAAAATACATAACAGCGGTTCCACAAAAATGCAGATAATCTGACAGCAGTTCCCCCAAAATAGGTACCCCCAGGTAGCCAGGTCTAGAGGTGTCCCCAGTATAAGTAGCCATGAGTATAGTAGTCCCCAGTATATGTAGCCAGGGGTATATATGCCCAGTATATGTTGCCAGGGGTATATATGCCCAGTATATGTTGCCAGGGGTATATGTGCCCAGTATATGTAGCCAGGGGGTATATGTCCCCAGTATATGTAACCAGAGGTATATGTGCCCAGTATATGTAGCCAGGGGTATATATGCCCAGTATATGTTGCCAGGGGTATATATGCCCAGTATATGTTGCCAGGAGTATATATGCCCAGTATATGTTGCCAGGGGTATATGTGCCCAGTATATGTAGGCAGGGGTATATGTGCCCAGTATATGTAGGCAGGGGTATATGTGCCCAGTATATGTAGGCAGGTGTATATGTCCCCAGTATATGTAGGCAGGGGTATATGTCCCCAGTATATGTAGGCAGGGGTATATGTCCCCAGTATATGTAGGCAGGTGTATATGTCCCCAGTATAGGTAGGCAGGTGTATATGTCCCCAGTATAGGTAGGCAGGGGTATATGTGCCCAGGTTACCCAGGTGTGCCCCCAGCCCCCCACCCGGAGGGAGCAGAGAAGGCGAGCTATGGGGACAGTGGGGATGGGCGGACATCTTCCCCCCCCCCCCAATCCCTCACCTTTGTGCTCCCCTTCCTACCTCTCTCCCCTCCAGCGTTAAGTGTCGGGCCGGCGGCGAAAGTGGGCGGAGACTTACCTCGTTCCAGACGCAAGGGACGCTCCGCTCTGTGTGCGGCTAGTCTGGTCTTCTAGCCGCACACAGAGCGGAGCGTCCCTTGCGGCTGGAAGAAGGCGGAAAGTCTCCGCCCACTTTCGCCGCCGGCCCGACACTTAACAACGCTGGAGGGGAGAGAGGCAGGAAGGGGAGCACAAAGGTGAGGGGGGGGGGGGGGATGTCCGCCCATCCCCACTGTCCCCATAGCTCGCCTTCTCTTCTCTGCTCTGCTCCCTCCACACAAGCCAGGGTGAACGGCGTTCACTCTGAAGAAAAAGTGGGTGAACGGCGTTCACCCGCGTCCACGCAGGACTCGACCCCTGTATATACACCTAGATGAGCCCATCCCCAACTTTTGAACTGAAAGACAGAGCAAAAGGCGTGTCTCACTGATGTCGTTCCTTACAGCGCCGCTCCCACCCGTCATACAGAGTGCTCTTCTGGCTCACTATACTGTATACGAGCTCACTTCCAATGCATGCTTCCAGCGTGTGCTCTGCATGGCTGGGCTGGGGCAGATCCAGGTTAAAGCAGAATCCTCATTCACTGGTAAAGTGGAGACAATTCCCCCCCCCCCCCCCACACTCCTTCTTTAATGTTTAGCATGAAAATGTGGTTTGGTCTGCAATTAGATTATTACTAGCTGATGGCCTGCCGTTGCCGGGTATGTATTTGGCTGGTGTTGTCTCCGCCCACTTTTTCTAACCCTAAAACACATTTACTCAATTACTTAATGACCAAGCTTGTGAGCTTTGCGGTCTTTGGCATCAATAATTTGCATTCAAATGAAACAAATCTGATTGGCTGGTTGTGACTTTACCTCCTTTTCTGAATTTGAACCCCAGTCACTCAATGACCAACTGTACCAGGTTTGAGGTTTCAGCCATTAACCATGTAAGAATGGCAGCAATGAAGTATTCCCCTTGAAAATCAATAAGTGAATTTTTGATTGGCTTTTGTAGGCTCCACCCACTTTTCTGAATATTAATCCCAGTCACCCAGTGAGCAACTGTGCAAAGTTTGAGAACCCTGCCATTAACAGTGTAAAAATGGCTGCAGTTTACATTTTCCCAGTGAAATTTCTATTTGTCTCCACCCACTGATGACCCAGCATTGCCCGTGTATGTATTTGGCTGGTGTTGGCTATGCCCACTTTTTGTAATAGTAACAGACAATTACTTAATTACTCAGTGACCAAATTTGTGAGCTTTGCAGTCTTTGGCATCAATAATTTGCATTGAAATGAAACAAATCTGATGGGTTGTTTGTGTCTCCACCCCTTTTCTGCATTTGAACCCCAGTCACCCAATAAATAACTGTACCCAGTTTGGGGCTTGTGGCATTAACAGTGCAAGAATGGCAGTAATGAAATACTTCCCTTGAAAATCAATAGATGAATTTTGATTGGCTTTTGTAGGCTCCATCCACTTTTATGAATAATAGCTGATGAATTGGCGTTGCCAAGGTATGTATTTGGCTGGTGTTAGCTCCGGCCACTTTTTCTAACCCTAACACACAATTACTTAATGACCAAGTTTGTGAACTTTGGGGTCTTTGTCATCAATAATTTGTATATTCCCATAGAAATTAAGCAAATCAGATTGACTGTTTGTGGCTCTGCATCTCTCCGGGATTTGAACCCCAGTCACCCAATGACCAACTGTAGCAGGTTTGAGGCATCTGCTATTAATAGAGCAAAAATGGAAGCAATTTAAATATTCCCCTTGAAAATCAACAGGTGAATTTTGATTGGCTATTATAGCCTCCACCCACTTCCCATAATATTGATCTCAGTCACCCAGTGACCATCTGGGCAAAGTTTGAGAACCTTTGCCATTAACAGTGTAAAAATGGCTGCAGTTTACATTTTCCCAGTGAAATGTGTATTTGTCTCTGCCCACTTTTTGGTTATGGGGATAAAACATTTCCTATATATGTTATTCCAGGTAATGTACTATGTGTGTGCCAAATTTCACTCAAATCCGTAAAGCCATTGTTGCGTGATGAACAATCATCCAAACTTTCACATTTATAATATTAGTAAGATTGATTTGTAAAGCACCAACCTATTTCGTGCCACTGTACAAAGTACCATAAGAAACAAATATGGGGGACAAAATAATACAGACGATGATGTACACCAATGTACGAAATACAGAGTTGGTACAAAGTACAGAATTGGTAATTAGTGACAAAAGTAACATGAATATGTAACAAAATCCAAGACAAAAAGGGTTGGGAGAGAATGTGGCCTTGGGAATCACAAATGGCATCTAAAAAATGCAGTGCTTGTAGCAGGAATAGGCCCTAACTTTTTTTCTTTTTAATATGTTAATAAAGAAAACTGTGTAAATATTTAAAGCGCAACATAAAAAAAGTTAAAAGAACACTTGAGTATTTTGGTTACCTTTGTCCCTGCACAGTTTAAGTTTGAGTAAATTGATCTTTAAAGGGGCACTATAGCACTGGGCGTTGTGCTATGCTGCGTAATAACTGCTAAAACATGAGAAGTTAAAGTGGGATTGTCACCACAAAAATCAAATTTCAGCAGCAACTGGTCTGAGTGTATTAAGTGATAAAGATGCTAATCCTGCATTCAAAACTTGCCAAACTTTTTCTGCTGTTATGGTTTGGAGTTATCATATACCTTAGGAGCACTGGCCCTTTAATTGCCATTGCCAGGCAGTTGCATGCTGGTTTTTGTTTTGTTTTTTTAATCTAATATATTCCTCCTCTTTCCTTTATTTCCCCCTCCTTTTAATGACCTAATTGACACAGTGCACTTCCTAGTATAGTCCTCAGTGGGAGTGTCTGAGGACTCTGATACCCAATGAGAAAAAAGAGTGGAGGAGGAAATGTCAGGAGGTCAAAGTTATCAAAGATGGAAACTGTCTAGAATAGATTCTCTGCTTTTCCTTTTTAAAGTTCACAGGAATCATAACGTGGATAGTACAATACATCTGTTATGTAAATAGAAGTAGTATTTATCTACTTATGTAGGTTTTTTTATTTCTAAGTTAGCATGGGTGTCACTTGTTCTTTAATAATCAGGCAACTAAATTAATACTTCTCTGTAGTTGAACTCACAACCTTCTGTTTAAAAGCAGATTCTTCACCACTATGCTATGGCTTCTGCCTTGCAAGGAAGGAAGTGCCAAGTGATTTCAGCACATGCAACTTTCACTTTTACTTGTGGAGGTCCTTCCAGAGGTAAAATTACATGGTCTGAAATCACTGGGCTATCTCCACCCCTTGGTATTCCCTGGTAGTCTAGTGCCCCCCCCAGCCGCACTGCTGTGCATGTTTTTTTTATACCTATTTTTTTTTTAAAAATCATGTAGCTAGCCTAGCGCTAGCTACATGATACCCCCCTCCCTTCTGATTCCCACCCACCTTTCCGATCGCCACCGGCGCCTATGCCCGTCAGGAAATCCCGTTCTGAATGGGATTTCCTTGAGGGCTTTCCCCGTCGCCATGGCGACGAACGGAATGACGTCATCGATGTCGTGACATCATAGGTAGTCCCGATCCACCCCTCAGCGCTGCCTGGAACTGATTGGCCAGGCAGCGCACGGGGTCTGGGGAGGGGGGGCCCTATTACGCGGTGGGTTACGGCGGGTTGGCGGCGATTGGAGAAACGTGCAGCTAGCAAAGTGCTAGCTGCGTGTTTAAAAAAAAAAAATTATTCAAATCGGCCCAGCAGGGCCTGAGCGGTGGCCTCTGGACGAGCCTAGCGCGTCCAGAACGCTAGGGAGGTTAAAAAAATTGCTATATGATAAAACCTGAGTATTTATACTTTGTAAAGAACATTTGTGTGTGTGTGTATATACACAGTGCTTTAACCCTTTAGCAGCCAATTTATTAAGGCTTGCATGTGCTCCAGGATTTATTTTAGAGCATTTTTTTTCTTACTTGTTGCATTTCCTTGCTTCTCATTAGTACAGCTATATGTATTTATACCCAATTGTCACTAGGGGGCAGTGTGAGACAATAACAGTGGACTTCTGCTTTCAGTTTCTATATTTTCTGCTAGTCGAGAGAGATCAAAGCATTCCAAGAAATTACAGCACAACGAGTTCTGGCCTCTGAGGTCAAAAGCAGCACACTTATCTCAAACGAGATTATTCAAGTTAAACTGGACAATCTTATAAAATATGTATGTACATGTCATGAAGGTTTTGAGATGATCATATCCACCGCAGGGGGGGGGGGGGGGGTGATATTTGGTAAACAGTCATTAATAAAGGTGTACATGCTGTAATAATCTTCAGAAACATCGCTCCGACAGACACTGCAATCTCTGCTCTGATTATGTACAAGCTGGAAACGACGTTTGTATTGAACTACTCTGTAAATTATCTATAGTGCGGCTCTACCTGTCTTCTGTGTACAGAGCCTACGAATGGAAACTGCCCGCAAATACTGTATATCTTTCCTGGTTTAAAAAGAACCCCACAAATAATATCCCCCACACATTATAGTAGCGGGCCGCGGCCGCTGTTATGTCTGGCTGCTGTTATTTGTGGGCTGCGTTGCAGAGCACACAGGATGTTTATAGGCTGTGCCCTTTTGTACCTGCTGTACACTGAATATAAGGAGAGCTCCACTATCGATAATGAACTGACTCCTTCAATAATATTTATAGGGAGAAAGTCCTCCAGCTGGAATCACATTAGGCCACTGGTTGCTGGATCTGTTAGAAAGCTGCTAAAGGATGACTTCTTTACTTCTTTAGTCTTCTTATCTCCTCCATCCTCCAGGAAGGCCTTGGGAGTCTTATGCTACGTACACACATGCGACAACGATGGTTCGTTGTGAACGACGAACAAACTTTTAATTGAGGAAAGAACGACCTAAGTAAATTTAGTTTTTAAAGGTGTGTAACGATCTGATCGTTAGAACGAACGTTACATCACGTAAGGCAACTATTGCACTTGCGCGTAAAAATGAAAAGTTCCATGGAGAAATAGCGAAATGCGCATGTCAAGCCTAGTACGAACGACCGTTTCCAACGATGTACTACCTTTGCAAACGATCGTCGTTGGAAAAAATCCGCCAAGATAGATCGTTCGTTTTTAACGATCTAGCTCGTCCGTCGTTAGACTTCATGGTCGTTGGCTGTTTTTTTTGTGAACGATCGTCATTTGAAATGATCGGGGAACGATCGTTTCAGATGACTATAGTCGCATGTGTGTACGCACCTTTATAATGCTTCATTTGTTACCTATATAATTGTGTCAATGCATAGAACAATGAGAGGTTGCAGTGTTTGTGACAGTTGGGTTAACATCTTCTGTATGCGTCATAAAAAGGTCACCAATAACGTTCATGTTTCTAGTGTTCTTTTGTTGTTTTGCTGTATTTTTCCAAGCATGATTAAAGTGGATCTGAACTCAGAACTTCCTCTAAAAAAAATAATAAAAATAACCAACAGCATAACACTTTAACCTCCTGGGCGATAATCCCGAGCTGAGCTCGGGGTATATCGCGCAGGAGGAGTTCTCAGGCCCAGGTGTGCCGATTTGCATAATTTTTTTTTTTTTGTTACACGCAGCTAGCACTTTGCTAGCTGCGTGTAACTTCCGATCGCCGCTGCTCGCAGCCAATCCGCCGCTGTGACGATCCGCCCTCCCCCCCCCCCCCCCGATTCCTGCGCAGCCTGGCCAATCAGTGCCAGGCAGCGCTGAGGTGGACCGGGACTCCCTCTGACGTCGGTGACGTCATCCCGTCCTGTCGCCATGGCGACCGGGGAAGCCCAGCAGGAAATCCCGTTCTGATTGGGATTGTCTGCTTACTCTGATCACCGAAGGCAATCTGAGTGGGTGGGGGGATGCCGCTGCGCAGCGGCTATCATGTAGCAAGCCCTGGGCTCGCTACATGATTTAAAAAAATTTAAAAATTTTAAAAAAAGTGCTGCGCCCCCTCTTGGGCGATGCAATTGTATCGCCCAGAGGGTTAAATAATTTTTTTTTTTTTAATACATGATACACATCCTGCAATAAATCTGCAGTGTCTACTTCCTGCTTTCGTGGATGCAGACATATTGCCCATGCAGTCAGGTGACACAGCTGAGGGAACACATTACACCTTCTGCTTAAGTCACAGATGAGGGGTAATTACACAGGCTAAACTCTCTCTAAATACATACAGGGTACATTTCTCTGTTTGTTTTTCTGTCTTGTGCAAGAGTTCTGGTCCACTTTAACAATGGAGTAAGGTGGTCTGTACATGCAGATAGGCACCTAATATAACAAGTGTGAACCCTTTACTGAAGAAAATGTGCAGAGATTAATCATACACCATTATCAGGAAATGCAGCTTACAAAGCACAGAGAAAAACGATGAATACAGGAAATCACAATACCAATCACCCCAGCACGTTACAGACAGTGACATCTTGTGGATGCTTTACTATACTGCAGTTAAAGTAATACTGTTGATAATGCTAACAACCCTTCCAAACAGATTCACCTTAAAGGGAACCTAAACTGAGAAGGATGTGGATTTTTCCTTTTAAAATAATACCAGTTGCCTGGCTCTCCTGCTGATTTTGTGTCTCTAATACTTTTAGCCACAGCCCCTGAACAAGCATGCAGATCAGGTGCTCTGACTGAAGTCAGACTGGATTAGCTGCATGCTTGTTTCAGGTGTGTGATTCAGCCACTACTGCAGCCAAAGAGATCAGCAGAAAGCCAGGCAACTGGTATTGTTTAAAAGGAAACCTCTGTTTAGGTTATTGTTTAAAACAAATCCCTTGTTTCGGTTCCCTTTAAACTGACAGCCCAACTTTCTTTATCAGTTTCACATGTTTTCACCAGTAGAGACTTTGTAAGAACTTCAGCTATCATGTCTTCAGTTGGACACTACTGCAATTCAACTTTCCCTTGTTCTTGTAAGTCTCTTAAAGCAGTAGAATTAGCCACACTATGCCAGGGAAAAAAACACATATATAAGTAGATAAATGCTTGATCTACTTACATAACAAATGTATTGTGCTGTCCATGTTTTTATTTCAGTGAATTTTATACAGTAAATGAAGAGAAGAATTCTGTTCCTGGTAGGAACCATGTCTTTTGCCCACAGTTATAGGCTAAATCCTGATGTCATTTCTGCCCTTTACTTTTTTTCTTTTCTCCTCCAATCGCTGAGTCACCTCAGCCTTGTTTGTAAACACAAGTGAGTAGGGGATTGTGTGTCAGATAAGCAGCTAAGCAGGGAAATGAATGGAAGAGGAGGAATATATTATAGATAAAAAGAACCCCCAGCATGCAACTGTTTGGCACTGACTACTAAAGGGCCAGTGCTCTTTGTATGTGATAACTCCCAAATCATAACCGTAGTAAAGTTTTGAATGCAGGATTAGCATCTTAATCACTAAATACACTCAGACCAGTTGCTGTTGAAATTTGGTTTTATGGGGACAATCCCGCTTTAGGAAATGATGCTTCACATCTATATGCTTGGTTTTTGGATTGACTTGTTTTGTCTGTGCGAGAGCAAGGCATCCTTGGTTATCTTCAAACATTGGTGTAGCATCTGTCTTCATCCTAGTCTTACAATAGTTGTCTTAAAGTAGCCATACACTGGTCTATTTGCCATCAGATCGACCAACAGATAGATCCCTCTCTGATTGAATCTGATCAGAGAGGGATCGTATGGCTGCCTTTACTGCAAACCGATTGTGATCGGTTTCATGCTGAAATCAATTCACCTTCTGTGGAGCTGCCGTCGCCGCCCGCCCACATACATTACCTAATCCGGCCGTTGTGAGTCCCCCGGTCTGTCTTCTTCTCCGTGCTCAGCTCCAGCTTCACTGTACTTCCTGTCCGGGGAAGTTTAAATAATAGAGGTTGCTCTACTGTTTAAACTTCCTGTCCGGACAGGAAGAAGTGAAACCTGCCGGAACCCAGCGGAGAAGGGACAGTGGGGACAAGTGCTGACAGAGCAGGTAATGTATTGCTGCTAGCGTCGGTCGTCGGACATTCGAACGCCGCTATCAATGCACTCCCGACCCGCCGGCGATCGAGGGAAATCTTACGCACGGATGGATCGACTGGAAGGATCGATTTTAGACGGAAATCGATCGTTCAGTCAGCGCCTGCGCAACGATTTCACAGCAGTTTCGATCACGGTGATCGAATCTGCTGTAGATCGGCGGGAAAATCGTTAGGTGCATGGGCCCCTTTAGCCAAATCAGTGCTTGACTTTCTTGCGCTGCTGCTATATAGTCGGCTTCAGCTGAAGAATGTGCTCCACTTGGCTGCTTCCTGCTGGTCCAGCTGATTAGTCCATCGTTGAATAGAACCAGCAACCACTGGTAGACTTTCACTCACTGGAATCAACAGCTCTATCTGGATCTACGTACCCAATCAGGCCATTCTTCCCAGTCGAGGTTAGTCTTGCACCATTCCAGTCCATCTGATTTGGTTGAGACACTTTTCTGCATAGGAATCCGATTGCTGTAGTCGATCAAGGATGCATGCCGCCAAGTGAACAGTTCATGCCATCACTATTGCGCTAGTCACTATTGCGCTAGTCACATTTCAAAGTATTTGAACAGGTTGAGATCATTATGTCTTTTGTTCTAGTTTCATCTATTCAGTACCTGTGTGCTGTCAGGATATCTGTGTCACACATGAATGCAATTCTGTCCAGGTGTGTAAAGATTTGCTTGTTCCTTAAAGAGAGACTGTAACAAAAAAAAAATCCCCTGGGGGTTACTCGCCTCGGGAGGGGGAAGCCTTAGGGTCCCAATGAGGCTTCCCCCTCTCCTGTAGCTGCAGGCAGTCCAGCGCTGGCTCCCCCCAAGCGTCCCAAAATTCTCCCCTGATAAGCGCTGATTTATTTACCTTTCCTGGCTCCAGCAGGTGGCGCTGTTGCGGCTCTCCGCATGGAGATAGGCGGAAATAGCCGATCTCTGTCGGGTCCGCTCTACTACGCAGGCGCAGGAGACTTGCACTTGTGCAGTAGAGCGGACCGACAGCGATCGGCTATTTCCGTCTATCTCCGAACGGAGAGCCGATACTGCGCCTGCGCTGGAGCCGGGAAGGTAAATATTTACATCACGATATTTGGAGGGGTACAGCGAGACCGCTGTGGGACACAGGAGGACGCCTCGATAGGATCCGGAGGCTTCCCCCACCCAATGTGAGTACCCCCCAGGGGAACTTTTTTTTTTTTTTTTTTAGTTACAGGTTTTCTTTAAAAGTTCATATAGGTGCTTACCCATTCTGGCCATTGCAATCGCTTCTTCTCCATGTTGGATAGTGCTCTGGTGACCTTGCGGTCTTGTGCTCGATCCTTTGCTTGTCAGTCACCAACCGATAAGAGTCCACCCTCTCGTTTGGGAACCTATAACACGTCTATCATTGGTATAACTTGACTTTTACCATCTGCCTTGTGACATATAAGCTTGCCGTGACTATACCCTCACATCAGCAAGATATTACGTTTTGCAAAGTAATTTGTCACTTGTCATGCGACTCATTGCTCCTGAATTTATATACCACTTCTAGCCTGCTGGAGTGCCGGCCATGTTAAAGCAGTAGGATCAGCCATACTATGCCAGGGAAAAAACGCACGTATATAAGTAGATAAATCCTTGATCTACTTACATAACACATGTATTGCACTGTCCACGTTTTGATTTCAGTGAATGTTATATAGTAAATGACGAGAATTCTGTTCCTGGTGGGAACCGTGTCTTTTGCCCACAGTTTAGGATAAATGCTGATGTCATTTCTGCCCTTTAGTTTTTTTTTTTCTTTTCTCTCTCCAATCGCTGAGTCACCTCAGCCTTGCTTGTAAACACAAGTGAGCAGGGGATCAGGTTTCAGATAAACAGCTGGCAGGGAAATGGAAGAGGAGGAATATATTATAGATAAAAATAACCCCCAGCATGCAATTATTTGGCACGACTACTAAAGGGCCAGTGCTCCTTAAGTATGTGATAACTCCAAATCATAACAGCAGTAAAAGTTCTGAAAGTTTTGAATGCAGGATTAGCATCTTTATCACTTCACCTCCTTGCCGGTTATCCCGAGCTCAGCTCGGGGTAACCTGCGCAGGAGGATTTCTCAGGCCCCGCTGGGCCGATTTGCATAATTTATTTTTGTTACAAGCAGCTAGCACTTTGCTAGCTGCTTGTAACATTCGATTGCCGCCGCTCGTCGCCCCCCCCCCCCCCCCCCCGCCCCAGACCCCTGCGCAGCCTGGCCAATTAGTGCCAGGCAGCGCTGAGGGGCGGATCGGGATTCCCTGTGACGTCATCCCGCCCGGTCGCCGTTCTGAACGGGATTTCCTGCTTACTCTGATCGCCGAAGGCGATCGGAGTGGGTGGGGGGATGCCGCCGGTCAGCGGCTATCATGTAGTGAGCCCTTGGCTCGCTACATGATTTGAAAAAAAATAAATAAAAAAAAAAGTGCTGCGCTGCCTCCTTGCTGGGGAGAATTAGACCGGCAAGGAGGTTAATACACTCAGACCAGTTGCTGTTGAAATTTGATTTTTATGGTGACTCTCCCGCTTTAAATGTTCCTTGTCACTGGTTTCTGTTATCATTTATTGTAGTTCTCATTGACTGTTTACTTTAGCGCATATAGAAGTTGCTTTAATAAATTTGGGAAAATATAGCATGCCTAGCTTGAGACAACTGGTCTTGCCAATTTTTCAGTTGGTTAGGAGTAGGCTTTGAAAATGGTTGTTTTCCCCAGTTACATTGTATGTGACCAATGTGTATGTAAAGGGGCATTATCGGTAAGTGTTTATCTTGCTCTCTCTCTCTGCAGGAGGGTCAGGCAGAAGCCGCCGGGGGCAAAAGTGCCTCTTTGAAGGATTTGTGTCCAGAGGATAAGAGGCGGATTGCGAATCTAATCAAGGAGCTGGCACGGTAAGTCTTTCCCTCCTGGAGGGAATTTACGTGGAATTTCAGAATTGGAGGATTCGTTCACTCAGCGTGAACTAATTCACCAGGTGTAACATTGCTTTCTGAGGCAGATGTTACTGCTGCAGTTTGTCCAAAAGGCAAGACTTCTAATTTAGGGGGGGGGGGAATGAGATGCTAAAGGTGGCCATACATCTGTAGACTTGGTGGCCAATTGAACATTGGCAGCACGGTGGCATAGTGGTTAGCGCTCTCGCCTTGCAGCGATAGGTCCCTGGTTCGAATCCTAGCCAGGTCAACATCTGCAAGGAGTTTGTATGTTCTCCCCGTGTCTGCGTGGGTTTCCTCCGGGCACACTGGTTTCCCCCCACATCCCAAAAAATACAGATAATACAGATAAGTTAATTGGCTTCCCCCTAAAATTGGCCCTAGACTACAACACATACACTACACATATGACTATGGTAGGGACTAGATTGTGAGCTCCTCTGAGGGACAGTTAGTGACAGGACAATATATACTCTGTACAGCGCTGTGGAAGATGTCGGCGCTATATAAATACTAAAATAATAATCATATAATATGAAAATCTGTGCCAGCAAGAGCATGCCCAAAAAGGAAAGCTAGGGAGAACCGCTCACTCAACTCCAAGACAGGACCAGGACAGCCAACCCAATAGTAAATGGAAACGAAAAGATGTCCGCACGATGTTCTTAAGATCAAGTTCCTCTATTATGGATGTATCCAAAAGTTGTCACACGTCACCAGCTGACATGTTTCGGACCAGTGGGTCCTTAATCGTACAGTAGCTATGATTAAGGACCCACTGGTCCCAAACATGTCAGCTGGTGACATGTGACAACTTTTGGATACATCCATAATAAAGGAACTTGATCTTAAGAACATCGTGCTGACATCTTTGTGTTTCCAAGAGCATGCCCAGTCGACTATTCGACCAATTCTGGGCTGAAATTGGTCGCACATGTCAATAGGTCTTGCTGGAATGTCTCGGGCAGATGTGCTCGACAGGGTGTACGGCAGTAATTGCATGTGATAATCACGACCATGACAGAAACCCCTGTATATGTAGATAGACGAAGATGGCCGGGAACATCCAGTAAAAAAAAAAGGCTTCTTTATTGAAAAGCATTAAAAAAGTAATCACATAGCATCAGCGCAGACTGCAGGGAGAGAGGTGTAACAAGCATGCACAAGATCGACAGCCGTTTCGCACCCTCAAATGGGGCGCTTCATCAGGTCCTGATGAAGGGTACAAAACGGCTGTCGATATTGTGCTTCATCAGGTCCTGATGAGGGTGCGAAACGGCTGTCTATCTTGTGCATGCTTGTACCACCTCTCTCCCTGCAGTCTGCGCTGATGCTGTGTGATTACTTTTTAAATGCTTTTCAATAAAGAAGCCTTTATTTACTGGATGTGCCCCCCAGCCATTTTCATCTATCTACACCTACTGAACACTTGTTTTTGGGCCTTGAGCACTTGAGTTGTGATTATCCTGGCATGTCCTGTGCACCATTTTTGTTCTCTACCTAATACCACAGAAACTCCTGTATGCGTTCCCCCCCCAATGTTTTATGTTCTCAAGCCGCAACCCCCCCCCCCATTATGGATCACCTATCTGCCATTCGAGCTATATTCCTGCACTCGTGGCCACAAGTGATTTCTTGCATGTAGCACGTGGGGTGCGTGTGTGCCGTTATGCACACGCTTCGCATGCTATAATGCCGGTTACCACATGGGGTGCAAATGCATCACAACGTTGATTCCTGAAAGATTTCGTGTGTGTGTGTGTGTGTGTGTGTGTGTGTGTGTGTGTGTGTGTACACACACAGAGCAGTGAATTCTTCAGCAACTATATGTGGAGTAGACTTTTCATTGTGTGCTGTGCAAGAGTTCAGGTTTGCCTTAAGGCTAGTTACACACCAGGACGTTGCGTTTAGGGGACGTTATAGGGCACATAACGTGCCCCTAACGCAACGCCCGGTGCTCTCTGGTGTGGACGTCAGAGTGAGCCGCGTTGTGCAGCTCACTCTGGCGTCCGTGATGCCGTGATACGTACTCTTGGACGCATGCGGCATCACGTGGCCCCGCCCGGCCGATTGCCGCACAGAGCGGCCGCTCCAGGAAGTAAACACTGCACGTCACTGAGTGCAGTGAATATTAATTAGCCATGTGCCCGGCCGCTCTCCCCTCCTCCCCAACATGACTGAGCATGTGCAAACAGTGTAACGCGGCTTAGCCGCCTATAACGTACTGCATGCAGCACTTTGCTGCGTTACAATGTAACGCAACGTGGGCACTGTAAACAGCCCACTTGTGTTACATTGCTGTGCGTTGGGGGAGCGTTACAGGCTGCACTAACGTGCGCCTGTAACGTCCCTGTGTGCAAGAAGCCTAAAGGATACATCTGGGAAATGTAAAAAAAAAAGAAAAAATTCCTTACCTGGTGGTGCTTTTTTTTTTTTTCCTTCCCTATTTCGCTTTCTCTAGGTCTAGGTAATAGGAAGTAAAATTCTAACAGGTTTTAGAATAGTTCATCTCCTCCATGGGAGATTCTCTACAAAAGCACTCCCTGGAAAGAATCTATACAGAGATGTCAGTCCTTCTAATTTGCATGCTATTCTGGCAGTTGGACTGAGCAACTGCTGTTCAGTAAGTGCTTTTGAGAATCCCTTATCAGGAAATGGACCTAGTCCAAAACCTGTCAGATTTTACTACCGATCTTAAGTGACAGTAACATATGTATGTATTTTTTAAATATAACTTTTTTTTATTTTTTTTTATTTTTATAATAGTTTTGTTTTTAAACATCTGTGTACATCTGGGAACTGATCCTAAACTTTGTATTGTGCTTTCTTATGAAACTATTTGCTGGGAGTTAAATCTGGTACTTTCCTTTTTTTCCGCTTTGTCCTGTAACTATTACCATTTGTTAACTGCCAAAGTGGCTTTATGCTGGTGTGCATATGGTGGGAGGGAAGTGTGTGCCCTAGTGAGATTTCATTTTGATGGAGTTTTCTGATATAGTCTTCTGCAGTGGGTGCAGGGCACTGAAAAGCCTATAAGGCTATCCAGGGCACGGCACCGTTATCATTCACCTGAGCCTGGTATGTGCACTTTGTTTTTTTTTTTTATGCCAGTGATGCCATTGATGACGTATAAACTTTCTGCATGTCATGATTTTTGAATTAAAGGAATACTGTAGGGAGGTAGGGAGAGAATGAGTTGAACTTACCCAGGGGTTCTCATGGTCCCCCACAGATGTCCTTTGCTCCGTGCAGCCACTCACCGATGCTCCGGCCCCTCCTCCCATTCACTTCTGGAATTTCCAACTTTAAAGTCTGAAAACCACTGCGCCTGCGCAGCAGCACCCTCGCTCCCGCTCATGTCACCAGGAGTGTATTGCTCAGGCCTAGTACAGTCTGCGCTTGCGCAGTACGCTCCTGGTGACCTCACCGAGAGCGAGGATACGGCCATACAGGCGCAGTGATTTTCCAACTCTAAAGTCTGAAATTCCAGGATTGAACCGGAGGCGGGGCCCGGAGCATCGGTGAGTGGCTGCGCGGGCACAGGATGTCTGTGGGGGACCATGAGAAGCCCCCCTGGTAAGTTCAACTCTGTTTTTACCCCTTCAGTAGTCCTTTAAATACATTTATTGTAGTACAATAAATCTTTCTTTGGATTGCCATACAAGTGTAATTTGGTCTCTCCCCTGTGTCGTCTGCGGATAAGCTCATTTGAAAGCACAGGAGGTTAACGGTATGCCTGATTCCATGAAAGCAAGAAGTAGACACACTGCAGATTTATTGCAGTATTTGTACTGTCAGCTGTAACAATGTTTTTTTTTTAATTTAAAGGTTATTATGCTGTTGCTTATCTTTTAAAGCAAAGGTAGAAGTTCTGAGTTCAGGTCCGCTTTAAGGTGGCCATATGTCTCTTGACTTGGCGGCCGATCGACCATCTGATACGATATTTATTTTTGAATCGGATGAAAATCGGTGCTGTCAAGAGTATGCCCAATCGATGATGCGAACCATTTTGGGTCGAAATTGTTCGCATGCATCAATCGGACATCCTGCAAGATGTCAGATTGTTGTGGTCGATCTGGTTCATGATGGTAATGGCAGACGAGATTGGGAGTGCTACAAACCCCCGGCACTGCTCCCCCTAATGTATAAATGTGTCCCCCTGTATGTGCATTTATACATTACCTCTCCTTTGTCACCCGGTGCGGTGTGCCCATCCCTCTCCAGAATCCTGCTGCTCCACTATCTGCTGTATAGAACGTGGTGCTGAAATCAACCCCTTATCGTCTTGCGGTGTATGGACAGCCGACAGATCTCTCTCTAATCAGATTTCATCAGAGATAGATGTTTTTCCTGGCAGAATCTGCCCATGATCACTGATAAAGATAAAAGGTACCCATACATCTGGTGATTTGCCGATTCAGCAGAGATAAGCAGAACAGTACAAACTTTTACTGCTCTGTGCATGAAAAGTAAACACTTTTTACACACAGGGGCCCATATGCAATTAGTGTTTTTTTTCTCCTAGGTGATAATTTTTCATCTTTTTATTTAGAATAATTTTTTTCAGCACTTTGCAATTAAAAATGTACCAAAAAGTAGGTGGAAAAGTACTTTCAGTACAGAATAACAATCATAAATCAAAGTTTCACTTTTTAGGCTTCTTTCCCACTAAGACGTTGCGTTGCCACGTTAAGGTCGCATAACGTGCCCCTAACGCAACGCATAGTGGGGTTGAAGCTGGACGGTACATTGAGCCGCATTAAGCGCCTCTTCACGCGTCCTGTGATGCGTACTCTTGGACGCATGCGGCATCACGTGGTCCCGCCAGCCAATCGCCGCACAGAGCGGCGCTCCAGGAAGTAAACACTGCATGTCACACCGTGCAGTGAATATTAATTAGCCATGTGCCTGGCCGAAGAGGAGGGGGAAGACCTCCTCCTCCAACACTACTGAGCATGTGCAAACAGTCTAACGCGGCTTAGCCACTTATAACGTACAGCATGCAGCACTTTCAACTGACGTACAGCGTTACACTGTAACGCAACGTGGGCACTGTGAACAGCCCATTGATTTTTCATTGCTGTGCGGTGGGGTGCGTCACAGGCTGCACTAACGTGCGCCTGTAACGTCTCACAGTTAAAGCAGCCTAAATACTTGGTTGCAAATCCTTTGCAGTCAAATACAACTGGTTCGCTTACTTTCAAATGTTGTTTTACGTACCTCGGGCTGCATAACACACATCTACTTTTGATTGGCTGATTGTATCACTTCAATGTAGTGTTTCCACTAACAGAGGCTCAGGGAGTTCCTAGAAACTAGTAGTTTATCTCCTCTTCCTAAACTGGACAAAAGAAGGAAAGAAAGTGTTTATTGGCCTGAAAGTTTGTGTTTTTGGGTAGACTTTTCCCTCATTGATGCTGCAGCTCACAGCATCCAGAGGAGATTGTGTCTAGACCCCGGCAGCATGAAGATGACCTAGATTTGGGCAGAGATGTCAAATAACACATTAGTGCTAATACTGGCCTGTCAGCGGGTAAGACAGGTTGCTCCTGTGCCCATATTTAGCACATAATTGATCTTGCGCCGCACGCTTTGCTGAAACAGGTGGCGAGGGGAAGCCTGCGTGATGGATCGCTCGGCTTAATACGCTCTTTGAGTTATGGCGCTCCCAGGTCGGATACAGAGAGACGCGCAGCCGAAATGATCTCATTTAGATCGGAGAGTTTAGGCTGAGCTTCTAAAGCGTAATAGTTGTGCGAGGCCGCGCTATCTCCCACTCTATTAACTCTCTGCTTAATATTTAGTTAGCAGTAAAATGCGCTATTAACCGACATGCCAACTCCATAAAGAAATCATTGCTTGGTTAAAGGGTTTAGCATTTGTATTACCCTTCCGCATTGGGCGCCATACTTTTTGCCGCAGTGTTTGTGAGGCGAGACATGTACGTTACCCAAAAAAAAACTTAATTGCTGAAAATGTATACTGAGGGAAATGGAGTCTGCCATATTTATTTCCCAGTAAAAAAATACTAGTTGCCTGGCATCCTGCTGATCCTTGCTGCAGTAGTGTCTAAATCACCGACCAGACAGCTAATTCTGTCTGACTTCAGTCAGAAACATCTGATCTGCATATTTGTTCCGGGGTCTATGGCTATAAAAGTCGCATTCAAAGGAGTAGAAAGGAAAAAATCTGCACCAAATGCAATGACCGGCAGACACTTGGAGGGGGTTATTGATGAATCCTATATGTGCCTCCAGCATACAGCGATATCCAACAGTCCAAAGACAAAGGAAACCGGGCACCAATAGTTTGCAATTCACCAATTTATTTCATCCCATCCATAGACAAACACAAGCAACAAGTAGCTGGTCTGACAGCCGTTTCGCAAGCAAGGCTGCTTGCTTCCTTAGAGACCAGGTCTCTGAGGAAGCAAGCAGCCTTGCTTGCGAAACGGCTGTCAGACCAGCTACTTGTTGCTTGTGTTTGTCTATGGATGGGATGAAATAAATTGGTGAATTGCAAACTATTGGTGCCCGGTTTGCTTTCTCTTTGGACTGATGGCTATAAAAGTATTGGAAGAGGAGCAGTGTTCTCCCCAGGCTCTTTTAGCCAGGTGCTCCACCCAGCTAGTTTTTTCAGAGCACCCGGCTGTCATTGGCTTACTTCCTCCTGTGCTGTAAGCAGAGTTGTGCAGAGAAGTGCTGGCCCTGTATTCTCTCACCTCGCCCCACCCAGCTACTTTTTCATGCCCCCCGGCTGTAAAAAAATTGCCGCCGTTCTGTTACTATTACTACTTCCTACTTCCTGTCTGATCTGAGAATCAGGAAGTTCAGGGCGAGCGGCGGCACTGTAGAGGAGACAGATGGATTTTGGATGACGGGACCTCTATTGCTTGGATCACGGGTAGGTTAGTGGGCTTTTGTCATCTACTGCTATCATTCCTGCCTGCTGCAGCTGTGGTTCTCTGTGGGAACGGAGGGTGGAGCGGGCAGCAGCAGAGCGCACAGTAGCAGGAGGGGGACCCAGGAGGAGAGCCCGGCTCTGAAGACAATCTGCAGCGGGCATTGTCCTTTTAACAGGATGGCAAGGGCTGAGTATGTACTGATGAGGCCCCTTTGACTCGGAATGGGGTCCCAAGTGACTGCTTCTGTTGTCTGGTCGGTAATCCGGCCCTGCAGAGACCCTGAACAAGCATGCAGATCAGATGTTTGAATGATGTCTATC
This sequence comes from Hyperolius riggenbachi, assembly GCF_040937935.1. NCBI lineage: Eukaryota > Metazoa > Chordata > Amphibia > Anura > Hyperoliidae > Hyperolius > Hyperolius riggenbachi. The sequence continues at coordinate 652,280,251 of NC_090646.1, forward strand.
TGCATCTGCCGCATGCTTGTTTCAGGTGTGATACAAACACTGATGCATGAAAGATCAGCAGGACTGCCAGGCAACGGGTATTGTTTAACAGGAAATAAAAATGGCAGCCTCCATATCCCTCTCGCTTCTCTCTCTGAACTAATTATTATTTTTTTTTTTTTTAATTTTAGTTCAAAAGTGGATTTTTCACACCTTGGTAATTTTTAATTACCAGTTACCAGTAGAGTTACCTTCCTTTCCCCGCCCCAGCCTGTTTTGTAAATGGCTAAACAACCAATGAAACTGAAAATGTACTGTATTTACCTCCGTATAAGACGCACTTTCTCTCAACAAAAAATGGGGAGAAAAAATCCCTGCATCTTATATGGCGAATGCAGGGAATCCCGACTTACGAACGCCCACAGATACAAACCGCCAACCCACTGCGACGTCGGGGGGAATCCCTGCACTGTCTCCTGCCCCACTGTGTAGCCTGCTCTGCCCCCGTATGTATGTAGAAGCGGCAGCGTATCTCACCTAATCGATGGCTCCAGCGGGGAACACAGACCTCTTGTCTTCTGCGCGGCTTGCCCTAGTGACTGCGTCTGCTGATCGCATCATCAGCAGAAGCCGTCACTAGGGGAGCTGCGCAGAAGATGAATGGTCTGTGTTCTTTGCTGGAGCCATTGATCAGGTGAGAAACGCTGCTGCTTCTCCTATATAGATGGGGTGTCAGAGCAGAAGGCCACACAGGGGACACAGAAGGCAAAAAAGAGGGAAGGAGGAGACCACACTGGGTACAGAAGGGGCCACACTTGAGACAGAGGGGGGCACAGGACGACACAATATTTGGGGAAGAACATCTACAAGATGCTCCTGGATCCTGGCTGCACCAGGTTTAGTATATATAACCCCCCCCCCCCCCCCCCCCTTCGTTTTTTTGCCCTTTAAACCTTGATGCGCTTGGTGAGTTTTTCTGCAATGGTTTGCTAACTGCAGGTGGTGGCAGGCAAACCGGCCTTGGAGAGTGTTTTTCGATAGGCGATGGTGCCTATGAATTGGGTTGTGAGTTGAAGGTATAGTAGTTGCTGTAGTATTTATCCCCTTCCTCTGTGTTTTCCAGGGTGAGCGAGGAGAAGGAGGTGACGGAGGAACGGCTGAAGTCAGAGCACGAGTCCTTCGAGAAGAAGATCCGGCATTTGGAGGACCAGAACAAGCTCATCGCCACTGAGAGGGAAGATATCCTTTTTATCTTCATTTGTGTCCCACCCCCCTCCCCCGTCTCTCCTCCCCGTGTCTGCTCCACTCGCAGATATAATTACACTAATTTATGGACAGGAATAAGTCTGCATGCGTTTCCATTCAATAGCACCACTTATCAGCATGGGCCAGTGGCTGCTGCGGCTGGAAACGGCCATCCAGCTGTGTACGCCAGGCTTCTGCTCTCCGCAATCTACATTTGTCAACGCGTTTCCATCTCCTCCCGCTGAAAACAAAGCTATTTCCATAAGCATAGCGGGCCACACAATAGCTCCGGATTGCCTCGTGTTTAATCAGGTTCTCCCGAACGCTCACAGCATAATCTGCAGCCGCTGACGTCTTGTAAAGAGAGTTTAAAGAGGAACTCCAGTGAAAATAATGTAGTAAAAAAGTTTCTTCATTTTTTACCATAATTATGTATACATGATTTAGTCAGGGTTTGCTCATTGTAAAATCTTTCCTCTCCCCGATTTACATTCTGACATTTATTACATGGTGACATTTTTACTGTGGGCAGGTTATGTAGCTGCTCCTAGCTGTTTTGGCTGTTAGAGACAGCTGTAAACAGCTGATTCCTGTCTGTGAACATTGTTACATTGTGGCAGTTTGCCCAGAGTACCGCGGTACTCAGAGCTTCTTGTGGGAGGGGTTTCAGCACAAAATCAGTCACACAGCGCCCCCTGATGGTCTGTTTGTGAAAAGCATTCTATTTCTCATGTAAAAGGGGGTATCAGCTACTGATTGGGATAAAGTTCAATTCTAGATTGGAGTTTCTCTTTAAAGGGGAACTGTGGTGAGAATACGGTAATGAATAAAATGGCTTATTTTTATACCATAATCCTTTATAGATTTAATCGGTGTTTACGCATTTTAAAATATTTCCTCACCCTGATTTACACACTCAGAAATATTACTGCCCTGTCCGTTGCAGCTTTGCGGAATGTTTTGTTTCTCCGAGTTCTAAAGCCAGTGAAAGTATTGCCTGGTCTCCCAGAATGCTCTGGGGGAGAATTCCGCATAGCTAGACAGCCTAGGTCAGGTAATGCACATTAGGCACCATTTCCCTCCTTTCAAGTAGCTAGTGATGCTTATTAGACCACATTCCCCCTTAAATTAGTCAGTGACTCCCATTAGGCAGCATCCCCCCCCCCTTAAACTGGTCACTGTGTATCAATGTGCGATTGCATTACCCGATGTCAGTGCACAAAGGATGGGGATGAATGCTAAGGGACCCCTGGGGGTGCTTGAGGCACCCAGTTTGTGAACCCCTGTCCTAGGTTAAGCATCACTGGGAGGGTGGATAAGGTAGCGTTTCTGTTGCTGAAACCAGGAAAATTAAAAAGTGGGCATCCTGGATAATTTACTGCATTCTACTATATGTCACTGTAGTGTCTCTTTAACTCTTCAACAGCTGTAGACTGGCACAAGTAGGGTGTTCCCTTTACAACCTGCAGTCAGGGAGGGTGATGGGTACGCTTTATCTGTTCTCTGTATGCTTGCTGGGCCAGACTGGAAAGGGCCCAGGCCTTGGTCAGCTGAAGCCAAAGCAGGGAGGAACGGCAGTGCCTCTTTAACTCTTCAGCAGCCACAGACGGGCACAAGTAGGGTGTTCCCTTTACAACCTGCAGTCACGGAGGATGATGGGTACACTCTATCCGTATGCATGCAGGACCAGATTTCCATAAAGGGCCTGGGCCTTGGGCAGCTTAAACCAAGGCTTGGAGGCTGGACTTGAAAGAGGGCTTGATTGGATATGGAACAGAAAGGGGAGGTGGCAAGCGACAGCATATTCAAATTTCACATCACATTTCAGCATCTAATAGTGTATTACCAATGTAGTGTCTTCTCACCACAAGTAATAATCACTGCTGAGTAATAGGACATAATACTGTAGTCTTAATGGTGGTCTGCAAAGACCACGTCTCTTCACAGGTTTCTAAGTTCTAAATATCCGGAAGCCATGGATTAGCTGACATTTAAGCTATCCTTTCCAGTGTTGGACTATGTGGCACAGATAGCAGGTAAAATCGGGCACATCATCAGCCCCTTTAAATCAAAGTGTCCGCCTAGGGTTACATGTTGCAGCATCAGTAGACCTATAGCTTTGCAGAGTTAGCATGCCTTATCAGAGTAGCATAGCGAGCTCTATGAACTTATGCCTGCTAATTGGCAATGGCGAGAGCTCCACTTGTCCTGCCCTGAGCCCCTGCGGGTCCTATCACTGTAAGGGACGTTATCCCCACACTTTGGCACAATAGGGTTTCTGTCAAGTTTCCTGTCAAGTGACAGGCAGCCTATTGGGCCAATCGAAGTGCGGGGATAATGTCCTTTAAAGTGATTGGACCCGCAGGGGCTCAGGGCAGGACGAGTGGAGCTCTCGTCATTGCTAATTAGCAGGCATAAGTTTGTAGTAGCTATGCTACTCTGATAAGGTGTGTTAACTCTGATAAGGTGTGTTAACTCTGATAAGGTATGCTATTTTTCTTAGTGAATCAAGTCCTTAGAGTGGTATAAAACTCTGACATAAGATTCAATGAAAATGGTTTCCTGTTTTTTATTACCCGTTCAGTTATACCATATTTGCTTTTGTGAACAAGTGATTGTTTACAAATTACAAGTACAGTTTATCTGCTCTGAAAGCTGCCATTGCATTTTCCTCATGGATGTTAATATATAAATACAGCAGCTATCTAATGAGAATTTCTCATTTGCCAGCTCAGTACAGTTCAGTTTCAGCATGTGGCTGGCTGTAACTAATTGTAGCAACAGAGAAGTGTAAAGAAAATACAATGTTATCACCTTTTCGGATGCGGATCATAAGCTGAAGGAGCTTTCCATTGAAAAACAAAGTGATGGGTTTAACAGATTTAATGCTGTTCTGCAACTTTATTTTTATTTTTTGTTTTTGTTTTTTTGTTATAGTAGGTTTAAAGCTGTAAAGAATATTTTAGGACAAATGGCAAATGCTGAGTTTCAGACCACTTTAATGCTGCTTACACACCAAGACGTTACAGGCGCACGTTAGTGCGCCTGTAACGCTCCCCCAACGCACAGCAATGTAACACAAGTGGGCTGTTCACACAGCCCACGTTGCGTTACATGTAATGCTGCACGTTCGGTGCAAAGTGCAGCATGCTACGGCGTTGGAGCGGCTATAGCCGCGTTAGACTGTTTGCACATGCGCAGTGGGGGGCGGAGAGGAGTCGGGGAGAGCCAGCTACAGTAGCCGCGCACATGGCTACTTAATATTCACTGCACTGGCGGCAGCTGATTGGCCGGCGGGACCACGTGATGCGGAGTGTCTCGCTCCGCATCACGTGGTCCCGCTGGCCAATCAGCGCCACTCTGGGAGACATTATAGGAATCGAGCCGCCGAACGCGGCTCACTCTACCGTCGGCTTTTGCAGCACCATACGTTGTGTTAGGTGCACGTTATGCGACCTTAACGTGGCACCTAACACAACGTCTTGGTGTGCAAGAAGCCTAAAGGGAACCTGAAGCGAGAAGTATATGGAGGCTGCCATATTTATTTCCTTTTAAACAATGCCAGTTGCCTGGGCGTACGAGAGGTATCTGCGCAGGAGACTTAGGCACAGGATACAGCCGGTATATGGCTGATCCTGCTGCTGCACGAGTTCCTGGGCGTGTTAAAAAATAATCTCCCTCCAGGCCGCCATGGATAGTGGGAGACTTATGTAATTTGGCTTCCAGCAATTGCTGGAGGCCTAATTATTGTGTTTTAAAATAACTTCAGCTCTGTCTTCTGACAGCACCGAAGTTACTCCCTGTGCGCTGCTATAGCTGTAATTCCTATTACGGCCTGTGATGGCGCCGGCTGCGCCCAAATCTCCTGCGCTGGATTAACCATTTTCATTGCCTGGCAGCCTTGCTCATCAATTTGGCTGCAGTAGTGTTTAACACCAGAAACAAGCATGTGGCTAATCTTGTCAGATCTCACAGTAATGTCAGAAACACCTGATCTGCTGCATGCCTCAGCAGGGCTGCCAGGCAACTGGTATTGCTTAAAAGGGAATAAAAATGGCAGCCTCCATATCCCTCTTGTTTTAGGGTCCCATCATTCTGCATAATACACTACTTCGCTTACATCCTTCCCTAAGTGTCTCAGTCATTTACCCTTCGCACTTCCAGAGCTGTGCTGCCATTTTTCTTTCCAGGGGAAACAAATGGGGGTAAATTTCCTCCTCCGCCATTAAGGCAGCCGCGTTTTATTTTTCATAAGTGATAGCGGATGTATGACGGTTCCACCATCAGCGCAGCCATCCCGCGTCTGTTAGCTGACGTTCCCCCCGAGGTACTGGCACGAGACCCTGCTCTGTACGAGAGCGATGCACTCCACAGGCCTTCGCCCGTAGACCCCCCACTTTGGGCCTCTCTGAAAGAAAAACTGCCAGAAAGCCGTATTTTTTTAAATTTTCTTGCGTCGGGCCCACCCCCCACCTCGAAGCATTCTCATTTTCATTATCGCGGGATAATTGATGGAGTTTCTCCGACTCGCCGCGGTAATGAGGTTTAAACGTAATAATGCACTACTGTCTAATAACTGAGCGCTGCTGGCATTTAAAAGCCTCCTAAATCAGTAGCTTTACTATGAATTTATTAAGGGTTTTTTTTTTTCCTTTTTTGGGCATTAGCTTTAATGGCGGTTATTTACATAAGCGCACATCCCATTAACCGCCACCGGGGCTGGGAAACATGCTGAACCCTTCATATTTTCATATAATTATTGAACATAATGGTTTCATTTGCATCTCTAAACTGCGCTGCCGCGGTCAGGCTCGGCAGTTGTGCCTTGGCGCAGTCTCGTTCGTGTCGGCTCGATTGACATCATTAGATTTTATGCTCATATTCCCCCCCCCCCCCCCCCTCAATTCCCCTGAATCCTATCAGTAGGATAGATGCTTCTGCTGGTAAAATATCGCCGCGCCCTTTAGAAACGTCTATTAGCAGCTTACTTGAAACGTTTGTAAATAAATCAGGGAGGTCGATTGTATTTATCAGTCGGTCCTGCTGGCATTTCAGCCACATCAGCAACTTTACAGCGAGTCATCGTACGGAAAATTGCACACAATACTGTGAATTTTTTGGCGTATGCTTTCAGTGTATTTATTTTTGGATGAACAGTCGACTTCAGTAGACGGTTCATATTTTTCGACGTCCTAAACCTAACTTAATTCCTCCGAATGCTATGGGGAAGTGCGATTTGTGATTACGGTCAAATGTGGAAGTTTGTAGCTAGCTATAAATTAAAGAAGAACTTGTGACCAAGATTTGAACTTCATCCCAATCAGTAACCTATACCCCTTTGCCCATGAGAAATCTTTACCTTTTCTCGAACATCATCAGGGACATCTGTATGGCTGATATGGTGGTGAAACCCCTCCCACAGTGTGATGTCAGGACCTAGGTCCCGACATCACACTGGGAGAAAGAGCTGGCACATCCAAAGTAAATCTTTATTGGTTCCATGTAGAAGCAGAGGGACAACGTTTCGGAGCCACATAGGACCACTTTATCAAGGCAATGTTTGCTCGAAGGTAAAAATCTGCTGTGCAGAAATTCCTGTATAGGGGCCAGTGCACATTAAAAACCTAGCAGATCCGCAAAACTCTAGAGGTTTTTGAAGCAGATTTCACAGCAATTCTAGGAATGTTTAGAGAGGTTTACTAAACATGCCTAGCATTTTTGCAGTGTTTTTGTGTAGCAGATTTCATATATTGTTACAGTAAAGCTGTTACTGAACAGCTTCTGTAACAAAAACACCGGGAAAACTGCTCTGATCTAGTGTTTTTCAGAGCGGTTTTCCACTTTCCTATACTTTAACATTGATGCAGAAACTCCTCAAATCTAAAAAATGCTGCAGCCCCCGAGTTTGCGTTTCTGGATGAAACGAACTGCTCTGGTGTGCACCAGCCCATTGAAATACATTACCCAAGCAGTTTTCAAACAGCTAGCGATTTTAGAAACGCTCCAGAACCGCTCTGGTGTGCACCAGCCCTAGGAAGGGGAGTCAGGCTCCTCTAGACACTTGCATGCAGCGATGTGTATTCTTCTGGGATCAACAGCTGATTGGCTGCTGCTATGTGAAAATTGCTCTCGTCCAGAATTCATTGTTAACCGGTTCAGCGCCGCAGTCCGAAAATCTCATGCATCCGAGCAACGTTCACCTCCCATTCATTCGCCTATAACTTTATTGCTACTTATCACAATGAATTGATCTAGATCTTGTTTTTTCCGCCACTAATTAGGCTTTCTTTGGGTGCTACATTTTGCTAAGAATTATTTTTTTCTAAATCCATTTTAACAGGAAGATTAAGAAAGAAATGAAAAAAATTCATTATTTCTCAGTTTTAGGCCATTATAGTTTGAAATTAATATACGCTACCGTAATTAAAACTCATGTATTTTATATGCCCATCTGTCCCGGTTATTACACCGTTTAAACGATGTCCCTATCACAATTTATGGTGCCGATATTTCATTTAGAAATAAAGGTGCACTTTTTCAATTTGCGTCCATCACTATTTATAAGCTTATAATTTTAAATAATATAATAACATACTCTCTTGACGTGCATATTTAAAAAGTTCAGACCCTTGGGTAACTATTTATGTTGTTTTTGTTTTTTTTTATTGTATTTTTTTTTATTTTTTTTTTAATAAAAAATGTATGTGGGTAATTTTTGGTGTGGGAGGGAAACTGTTTGTTTTACATGTAAAATAATAGTTTTCTTTAATTAAAAATGTATGTGGGTGCAGTTTACTATTTGGCCACAAGATGGCCACAGTGAAAAAATTCCTAGATGCGAACGATTTCGCATAGAGGAACTAAAGATCAGAGGAGTTGTTTCCTGGGGGCAGAAATACCGCGCTCTCTGGAGAGAAAGCGTCGGTATTTCTGCGGGGAGGTTAGATCGGTGAATGGGAATTATATTCCCATTCACTGATCGGAGGGCTAGCGGGGGGCGGCGGGTACGCGCGCGGGCGCGCGCCCGATCGCGCGCACCATGCAGGGGAAGATGCAGTGCCTATCTGGACGAGAAAGCTCGTCCAGATAGGCCGAACTGGTTAATACATTGCAAGGAAATGAACAGCGCTACTTAACCGCTTCAGCCTTCAGTCGTTTTCACTTTACGCATCCGAGCAATTTTCACCTCCCATTCATTAGCCAATAACTTTATCACTACTTATCACAATGAACTGATCTATATCTTGTTTTTTCCGCCACCAATTAGGCTTTCTTTGGGTGGTACATTTTGCTAAGAGCCACTTTACTGTAAATGCATTTTAACAGGAAGAATAAGAAAAAAACAGGAAAAAAAACATTTCTCAGTTTTCAGCCATTATAGTTTTAAAATAATACATGCCTTCATAATTAAAACTCACGTATTGTATTTGCCCATATGTCCCGGTTATTACACCGTTAAAATTATGTCCCTATCACAATGTATGGCGACAATATTTTATTTGGAAATAAAGGTGCATTTTTTCCGTTTTGCATCCATCACCATTTACAAGTTTCAAATAAAAAAAATATAGAAATTTTTAATCTTTACATTGATATTTAAAAAGTTTAGACCCTTAGGTAAATATTTACATGTTTTTTTTTTATTGTAATGGTTTTTCTTTTTTTTTTTATAACAAACATTTTATTTGGGTATTTTTGGGAGGGTGGGATGTAAACAGCACTTTTATAATGTAAATGTGTGTTGAGTTTTATTTTTTTCACTGTTAGTTGTAGTTTTACTTTTTGGCCACAAGATGGCGGCCATGAGTTTGTTTACATGACGTCACTCTAAGCGTAACATACGCTTAGAGTGACGCATGGGGGACGCAACAGCCAGAAAAAATGAAGCTTCTGAGAGAAGCTGTCGCTTTTTCTGCGGGGGAGAGGAATCAGTGATCGGGCACCATAGCCCGATTCACTGATTGCCTAGCTAACGAACCGCGGGCCGGGAGCACGCGTGATCGGCCGCGGGAGCGCACATGGCCTCCTGGGCATAGCTAGTACGTCCAGGAGGCCAAAGTAGTTAAAAACCGATAAGTGCCTACCTGCTAGAGAGTGCAAGCCCCACTTGTGGGATAAAATACACACCTAGCATACACATGACCTGTCTACCACTGAAGGATGTTGGTTTCCTGTTACAGCTTCCATGCAACTTGTTAAGTACTCGTCCCTCCCACTGCGGAGAAGTCATCCTTGATGGGAGGGGACCTAACACTAACTAAATCCTAACCCATGTATATGCATTGCCTGGGTGCGGCCAACCAAGTAAAATTAAAAATTTAAATTACGCCAAAGGTGGATCAGCGCATCACCACGCCGCTTCCGAATGGCCTCTAATCAGAGGTGCGCTGATCCACCTTTTGCCCAACTTCATTGTTATAGGGACACTTAAAGAGACTCCGTAACAAAAATTGCATCCTGTTTTTTATCATCCTACAAGTTCCAAAAGCTATTCTAATGTGTTCTGGCTTACTGCAGCACTTTCTACTATCACAGTCTCTGTAATAAATCAATGTATCTTTCCCCTGTCAGACTTGTCGGCCTGTGTCTGGAAGGCTGCCAAGTTCTTCAGTGTTGTGGTTCTGCTATGAATTCCCCCTTTCAGGCCCCTCTCTGCACACTGCCTGTGTGATATTTAGATTAGTGCAGCTTCTTTCTGCTCTCATCTTTTACAAGCTGGATAAATCGTCCTCTGAGCTGGCTGGGCTTTCACATACTGAGGAAATTCAGACAAGGGCAAAGCTGTTTGCAGGAAGAAAAGAGCAGCCTGAAACTTCAGTGCATGAGAGATGCAGGGGAAAAGAAACACACAAATGATCTCTTGAGATTCAAAAGGAAGGGTGTATACAGCCTGCTTATGTATGGATGTATTTTCTATGTGTGGACATACTGTACATCAACCTACTTCCTGTTTTGGTGGCCATTTTGTTTGTTTATAAACAAACTTTTAAAAACTGTTTTTAACCACTTTTAATGCGGCGGGGAGCGGCGAAATTGTGCCAGAGGGTAATAGATGTCCCCTAACGCACTGGTATGTTTACTTTTGTGCGATTTTAACAATACAGATTCTCTTTAAGTCAAAAAAAAAATGAGTTTTACTCACCTGTGGCTTCCAATAGCCCCCTGCAGCTGTCCGGTGCCCTCGCCGTCTCCCTCTGATCCTCCTGGCCCCGCCGGCAGCCACTTCCTGTTTCGGTGACAGGAGCTGACAGGCTGGGGACGCGAGTGATTCTTCGCGTTCCTGGCCACAATAGCGCTATCTATGCTGCCATAGCATATATCATATACCATATAGCAGCATAGAGGGTGCTAATGTGTCTGGGAACGCGAAGAATCACTCGCGTCCCCAGCCTGTCAGCTCCTGTCACCGAAAGAGGAAGTGGCTGCCGGCGGGGCCAGGAGGATCGGAGGGAGACGGCGAGGGCACCGGACAGCTGCAGGGGGCTATTGGAAGCCCTAGGTGAGTAAAACTCTTTTTTTTTTTTTGTTTTTTTTTTTGTTTGACTTAAATGTCCCTTTAAGCACGGAAAAAAAATCACTATCTGAAAAATCACATAAAAAGTGCACAAACTTGTGAATTTGCAGAGGAAAAATAAAAATCAAAGGGCAATACATGTAAGTTAACTGGATTCTTCATAAAATTTGTCTTTGAGTGACTCTGGTGGGGGTTAGATTGTGAGCTCCTCTGAGGACAGTCAGTGACATGACTATGTACTCTGTAATGTGCTGCAGAAGATGTCAGTGCTATAGAAATACATAATAATAATCCTATAATTAAACCCTAAATGTCCCTGCATCATCCTCCTGTCAATGTGTCACGTGTGTGTTTTGGCTACTGCGCATGTGTAGCCGTTGGGACAGGAGGACGGCGGGTAGGCACACGGCGGACAGGTGCGCGCGCTGACCTGCCGCGTCGGTGAGAGAGACTTAGAGCCAGCTGTTAAACGGGCTTAGGTCAACTAGTAATTATATGGTAGGACATTAGACTATGACTATGGTGGAACTAGACTTTAAATCGATAGATTGCAAAGTGGAATGTTAAATCAAGAAATAATTAATATGGTCATGATTGCCATGTCATTTGTTCATATTGTTTGATCTACAATCAGCTTTTTGGCAGACATGAAAAAAAAGACGGCACCAACTGCCAATATCTGTAACCACACACCCCTTTCAATGCGATAGGCTAAAAGATTGCTTTTTATAGATGTGCACAGAGGGAGATACTGGTTGCTTGGCAGTTGGAAACCGCTATTATATCCCATAATGCAACAAAGCTCACAGACATTAAACGGTCAGGACCTCTGTCCTGACATCACACTGTGGGAGGGGTTTCACCACAATATCAGCCATACAGACTCCTCTGATGGTCTACTTGAGAAAAGGTAAATATTTCTCATGGGAAGGGGTATCAGCTACTGATTGGGATGAAGTTGGTTCTTGCTTACCCTCCTTAGCGGTATGCCCGACACTGTGTCAGGCATACCGCCGGCTGTCCCCAGGAGTCCCCCAGTGTAATTTTAAGTGATCACATAGCTGTAATAGCTTCAGATAGCACTAGGCTAGCTAGCAGTGGTGGCTGGCATCTTTCCACCCCCCCCCCCCCGATTACTTTTGATCGCCGCTAAATACATTACCCCCCTGGATCCAGCGATCGGCGCAGCCTCCCTGCACATCTCCGGTCCTCTCTATGGGGAGGATCGGGTCTGCGCATGACGTCATGTTCGATCCTCCCCATAGAGTAGAGCGGAGGTGTGCAGGGAGGCTGCGTGATCGCTGGATCCAGGGGGGTAATGTATCGGGCGATCGGGGGGATCAGAAGTAATTGGGCGGATGCCGGCCACCATTACTAGCTAGCCTAGTGCTAGCTGAAGCTATTACAGCTATGCAATCACTTAAAATTATACTGGGGGACTGTCGGCTGCAAACCCTCCGGCGTGCATAACGCTCAGGAGGTTAAAGTACTCTGACCTCGGCCCCGATATTTTTAATAATGTTTTGTTATTGGTGCTATGTGACTAGCACACAACACCAACCTCAACCCCCCCCCCCCCCTTCCAGCACCCCCTATGGCCCCATTCTGCCATCAAATATGGGCAAGGAGGTAGTGGCAGTTCTTCCTCCCCTCTGCCTGTCCTTAGCACGCAGGGGAGCTACTCTGTATGCGGGCTTGTGTTGATTGAGCTCAAAAGGATATCCAACCTCAAATACCACAAGATCGCACGCACCGCAGCTTGCCTGTGTGCTTTGTGCAGAGAATATAGGAAACCATAGCGGCGAGTGGAGGGGGCTGAATTATGGACGCGCAGAGTGGAGGAAGAACTGCCACTTCCTTCCCAGCCCATATTCAACATTCTGCTCCGTCGAAGATTATGACTGAGCAGAACGGGGACTACAGGGGGCGCAGGATGGTGCTGTGTGTGTGTGTGTGTCACAGCACAATTAACAAAACAATATTAAAAGTATTGGGGGGGGGACCATGTCAGGGGTACTTTAAAGAGCTGTCAGCCATACTTTCTCAACCCCCCCCCCCTCCCACATATATAGGTAGATAAATACTTTCTCTACTTACATAACATATCTATTGCACTGTTCACAGTTTGATTTTAGTGATTTTTCTAAAGTAAAAAAAAGAGAAAATCCTTCTTGGCTTTTCTCATTTTAACTGTGGCTATTTTGAAACCAAGCCTGATGACATTTCCTCCCTTACTCTCTTATGCCTAATTTGCTCACCCTTCACTATAAAAAGTGAATTGTCTCAGCATGAGAAATATTGGCCAATCTAAGAGGAACAGAGGTGTGGGAGGGGAAGAGGCTTCAGCCAATCAGGCTGCATTAGTTAAAGGGATACTGTAGGGGGGGGGTCAGGGGAAAATGAGTTGAAAAAAGGTGGGAGGAAAGGCTGCGCGTCCCTAAACACATGCTGCAATTGAATGGTTAATCACACAGGCATACACCGCCTCTGTCAGACTGAAAAATGCATGCCCTGCATCCTAGACAAGTGCTAACATTTATTAAACTAGGAGGAACTTTAGCTTCCAATATGATTTGCATGCAAAGTATATTATACTAGACACTTGCGCCACGGTGAAGCAAACCTCCGGGCAAGTGACCTAACCTAAATTTAAAACCTTGGGAGCAGCTAAGCAAAAAAAAAGTGTAACTAACATTTTGTTGAACAGCAGTAGCAGATTTGCATATGATTTGCATCTGAATTGAATGCAAAGTGTGCAGAAAATCTATTTAGGTGCTTCACACTGAGCTGGTGGTCATTTCAGATGCAGCCTTAGTGGTATGCGCTGGCGTTCTCCTTCGCTGTTCAACAAAATGTAAGTTACACATTTCTTTTGCTTAGCTGCTCCCAAGGTTTTAAATTTAGGTTAGGTCACTTGCCCGGAGGTTTGCCTCACCGTGGCGCAAGTTGTCTAGTATAATATACTTTGCATGCAAGCCATATTGGAAGCTAAAGTTCCTCCTAGTTTAATAAATGTTAGCGCTTGTCTAGGATGCAGGGCATGCATTTTTCAGTCTGGCAGAGGCGGTGTATGCCTGTGCGATTAACCATTCAATTGCAACATGTGTTTAGGAACGCGCAGCCTTTCCCCCCCCACCTTTTTATTAACTATGTAACTGTCAGGTTAGCTGCTCCCAGCCCCTCCTCCTGAGTTTCCTGTTTGCATAAGAAGTAGTAGCAGATTTGCATATGATTTGCATCTGAATTGAATGCAAAGTGTGCAGAAAATCTATTTAGGTGCTTCACACTGAGCTGGTGGTCATTTCAGATGCAGCCTTAGGAAAATGAGTTGAACTTACCCGGGGCTTCTAATGGTCCCCCGCTGAAAAACACTGCGCCTGCATTGTCGTGTCCTCGCTCCTGCTGTCACCAGGAGTGTACTGTGCAAGCCCAGTATGGTCTGTGCCTGCGCAGAACACTCCGGGTGATGACAGCGAGATCGAGGACACGGCAACGCAGGCGCAGTTGTTTTCCGACTTTAAAGTCTGAAATTCCAGAAGTGAACCGGAGGCGGGGCCGGAGCATCGGTGAGTGGCTGCCCGGGCACAGGATGTCTGCGGGGGACCATTAGAAGCCCCGGGTAAGTTCAACTCGTTTTCCCCCGACCCCCCCCCCCCCCCCCTACAGTATCCCTTTAAGTCTGAGGGGAAGTAGAGAAACAAAAAAAGACAACCCAGCTTGCCCTGCAACTTCCTTTGTGTGTACCAAATAAGTCAGGTAAACTGGGGAATGATCATTTATCAACATGAAAAGTAATAGTGATTTTCACTTTTAGATTGCCAGGTTAGCATCCTTATTACTGGTTTACCAGATAAAAATAAAGAATTTATTTTATGCCTGACAGTTACACTTTAAAGCGGAGTTATCACAAATACCTTCTGTTTTAAGATGGTAAAATTACATTTTGTTTTATAAGCGTGACTGCAATGGTCATGTTGATATTTGCAGCCTGTTGTTTCCTGTTACGGCTACTAGTAAGCTCCCTAAGCTGTTGGGCAGAGAGCGGGTGTAGTATTTACAACTATGGTATACCGTCACCTCCGCCGTCTCCAGTACTCGTTCCATATTGCGTGTATTGCTTGCTGTGTACTCGTCTCGTAGCTTTATCATTAGGACTGCAGACTTGACAAGTGACTAGCGAGTGGCCGCATCCAGTAGCTGCCAGTGGAAGCTGCTCCCAGCGAAGGCATCAAAGAGGATTGTGGCACTTTGAAGATTGCGGCTCAGAACACAACATGAAAGATCGGCGATGGCCCTACTGCGTTCCGGAGTGCAGACTCATTTTCCTTTCTGTAATATGTTTTGGAAGTTTTCCTCCTCTCTTTCCTCTTTGCATCGGCCTCCCTCCTGCTCGGCCAGGTTGTTCGTATAATTGGTGGGAGAGACTTTTTCATGGCTTCAAAAGAAGCTTTTATCCTCTGATTAAGTTGGGCTGCTTTGGGAGGCGCGGCACCCTCGTCACGGCTGGGATGGAAGCTCTGTGGGTTTTATGACGCAGAGAGTCCAGCAACAAAACTAATCGCTCTCTCTGCTCCGCACTAACTTTGCTTCACTGAAGATGTTGCGACAGTTTTTTTTCTTGTTAACTTTTTAGCAGCCAAATAAAGTAAAACTTTATTCGGTTGCAGGGCCGCTAGGGGAAGTGTGCCTTCCCCAGCCTGGCGGGCTAGCAGGGTTTGCATATAACAAAAAAGAAAAGGTGAGAACAAACCAGCATATGCTGTTCAAAAACTGCACAATTTATTGACAATCGTATACAGTACCAACACCTTTAATTAGAAAATAAGTGTCAGTGGTAATCTGACACTATGATTTAAAGCGGAATATAACCCTGCATTTCAACTTTGCTCTAAAACATTATTTACAGCATATTATATGCAAAAAGCATTTTTTTTTACTAGACCAGCATTGGAAGGGTTAAACACAGAGGTTTAAAGTTCCGTGGAGAGATATGCAGAAGTTCAGATTGTTACATTCTATTTAGTTATATGTATTTATTGAGAAATGTTACACACTCTTTGGCTGTCCTCCAGCTCCTCAGTGAGAGAGATGAGTCACATTCAACACTTAGATACATTTATGTAAACAAAATGTATCTATGTCAGCTTCGGATGCGTCTGCAGAAATCTCCAGGAACTTTAAAGCTCTGTGTAACCCTTCCAATGCTGATCTGGTAAAAGCTGGTTGCATATAATATACTGTAAATAATGTTTTAGAGCAAAGTTGGAATGCAGGGTTATATTCCGCTTTAATATCAAGGTGGTCGACAGAAAGCCACTTAAAAATGACAAAAGTAGAGCACAGTGACTTGCTATGAATAATATACACAACTCAATACAATATGAACCCCCAAAAATAGTCAGGTATTGCATTACAGCCTAAGGGTCATACCGAGAGCACCCAGCCATCACATAAGGAGGTAATCCAATGTTTATCAAACAATTTTAAGGATTATAACCACTCACAGAGGATAACTGGGAACAACCAGCATGATGAATAGGTAATTATTCATAGAATAAAAAGGAGATCCATGCTTGACATTAGCCCAAATTGTGTAATGTAAAGTACTGTACTATGATCCCATCAGCACCATGTAGAACAATGAAACTAAATGGATTGCCTGATACATCCAGCCAAGATCAATATAAACAGTTCTTTGATAGCAGGGTATGCAGAGCGGGCGGCAGGGAGCGTATATAGTTTTCTGTCCACGGCAGTGATTCATTTTTTTTTTTCTTCAATATTCCTTTATAAATGATTTTCAGTGTATGCCCACTGTAAAATCGTTCCTCAGCTACTGGTTCCTTTTCATGTAGGGTTTAAAGGACCTCTGTCGCTAAAATCTTAAAATGAAGCGTAATATAACCCTGCATTTCAACTTTGCTCTAAAACATTATTTACACTATATTATATGCAACCAGCATTTTTTTTTTACTAGACCAGCATTGGAAGGGTTACACAGGGCTTTAAAGTTCCTTTAGATTTCTGCAGAAGCATCCGAAGCTGAAATAGATACATTTTGTTTACATAATGTATCTAAGTGTTGAATGTGACTCATCTCTCTCACTGAGAAGGAGCATGGAGGACTGCCAAAGAGTGTGTAACTGTTTATCAATAGATACATGTAACTAAATAGAATGTATCTATCTGAACTTCTGCATATCTCTCCAGGACCTTTAAACCTCTCTGTTTAACCCTTCCAATGCAGGTCTAGTAAAAAAAAAAATGCTTTTTGCATATAATATGCTGTAAATAATATTTTAGAGCAAAGTTGAAATGCAGGGTTATATTCCGCTTTAAATATATTTAAACATACAAAATAAGAAGTACGGTTTCTACCAGAGTAAAATGAGCCATCTACTTCTCTCCTATGTTGTTGTCACAGTAAGTAGTAGAAATCTGACCGTTCCAACAGATTTTGGACCAGCCCATCTTCTCATGGGGGGGTTCTCAGGGTTTTCTTTATTTTTAAAAGCACTTAGTGAATGACAGTTGCTCAGTCCAACTGCCATAAGTGTGCAGCAAACAGGGAGGCTGGCCAGCATCTTTGTATAAATCTTTTTCAGCGAATGTCTTCATAAAGAATAAAGGCTATACTTAGAATCCTCTATGGAGAGATGGACTAGCCCAAAACCTGTCTGTAATGTCAGATTTCTTCTACCTGCTGTAAGTGACAGCAACGTAGGAGAAAAGTAATATATGGCTCATTTTACTCTGGAAGAAACGTGCTTCTTATTTTGTATAGGTTTTTAATTTTAAGATTTTTGTGACAGTTTGTCTTTAAAGAGACTGCACCAAAAAAAAGGGCCTCTGGATCCGATTGAGGCTTCCCCCGTCCTGTTTCGAAGCCACAGCCGACAATTTGTCAGGCTGCAGGCGCAGTAGCAGCTCTCAGCTCGGATCAGGCGGGAATAACCGATCTTGGCGACTTGCACCTGTGTAGTAGAGCCATAAATTACCGTAAGTTTCCCCTACTTTGCTATCACTTACAATAGGTAGTTGAAATCTGACAGAAGTACATTTCTTCCAGAGTAAAATGAGCCATACATTACTTTTCTCCTACGTTGTTGTTACTTACAGTAGGTAGTAGAAATCTGACATTACCGACAGGTTTTGGGCTAGCCCATCTCTTCATGGGGGATTCTCAGCATGGTCTTTAGTCTTTATAAAGACTCTACCTGAAAGAGTTATACAAAGATGGTGGCCAGCCTCCATGCTTGCTTCACACTTTTTTGGCAGTTGGACAGAACTGCCATTCACTAAGTACTTTTGAAAATAAAGAAACCCCTATTATATACAGTGCATTTTTACTCCATTTTACTAATCTTAATCTTATGAGTATCTTAAACTTTAGTTTATTTCCTTTAAAGAGAGCCCGCGGTAGGCACATATATTTAAAACAAAAAATTAGGCTACCTGATCCGGGGAGGCTGGGCGGGATCAGGTAGCCACCTTCCATGCCGCTCTCCGCTGCTTTGTTGGCCTGCTATGGCTGACTTTAACGTTTGTGATCTCTGGGGTCACGCCGCTGGAAGGAGAGAGAGAGAGTGTCTTCCAGCATGCACGGAGGCTGGGGCACGGCCAGGGAGAGAGAGCTGCCCAATGGCAGCTGGGGAAAGCCTGCAGGAACTCCCCTGGTGGGTGTTTCGAGCAGGGAATCCCTCTCCACTCATTACCCTCCAAAATGGCGACAGTCATTGTTGATAATTTTCGGGGGCTATAGTACGCGGGTGGGGGGGGGGCTGTTGGTGGGCTGGTGTGGACAGAGGCTTGTTGTGAGGCAGGGAACATACCTCGGTGTCCCATCTGACCCTGCGTTTAGACCCTAAAAGCAAGAAAAAAATCATACCATGAGAGCTTGGAGAAGCATTTACAAACCTCCCTGGGATCCAGCGCTGCAGTTCTCTCTCTGTCCTCCGGGGTGGCACTGTAACCCTATAGTGAGATTTCCGTCTGTCGTCATGACGACAGTCGGCGATCTCTCCAGGTGGATGCAGAGCTTCTGTGGACAGGAAGAGGAATGGCCGCCAGTGTCTGGATCGCCCGGGAGGTGAGTGAAATCACCGCTGTGCGCAATGCTCTGCATGGACCTCCCGGCGGCCACCACGAGTGTAGCTCGGGGTTTCTGCTCTGAGCAGCGTTTTTTCACCCAGAGTCTAGCTCATGGTTACCGCCAACGAGGTTAAACAATACCAGTTGCCTGGCTGTCCTGCTGATCCTCTGTCTCTAATACTTTTAAGGTTGTCTTGCATCTCTTGACATGGCGGCTGATCGACCATCCAATTCGATAATTATCTAATCGAATGAAAATCGATGCCGCCAAGAGCATGTCTGATCATCAGTGCAATCTATTTTGGGCCAGAATTGGTCACATGTATTGATTGGAAATGCTGCAAGATGTGGAGCCACCATGGTCGATCAGGTGTGTGGTGGTAATGGTGAGTGATATCAGGATGAGCGACAAAACCCCCAGTGCTTAACCCTAGTGTATGAATGCGCCCCCTAGGTGTGCCTTTATGCATTACCTGTCCTGTTGCCCACCGTATGCTGCCTGTCCTTTGGAAGGTATACATGCCGCCGGAAGAGTTGAGGATTCTGATGCGGGTTGGACACCGCGCAGTGAGCGACATAGGACGGGCGATGTATAAATACACACATGGGGGGTACAATAATACACTAGGGGGGCAGTGAACACAGCTGATTCCCAAAATATTTCATGCTGAAATCGATCAGGAATCTGCTTGCTGTGTATGGGCAGCCAACAGGTCTCTCTAATCAGATTTGATCAGATAGAGATTTGTCTCTTGGCCGAATCTGCCCATCATCGTCAAATGTATGGCCACCTTTAGTCATAGCCCCTGAACAAGCATGCAGCAGATCAGGTGTTTCTGATATCATCCGATCTGACAAGATTAGCTGCATGCTTGTTTCTGGTGTGATTCAGATACTACTACAGCCAAATAGATCAGCAGGGCTGCCAGGCAACTGGCATTGTTTAACAGGAAATAAATATGGCAGCCTCCATATACCTCTCACTTCAGTTGTTGTCCTTTAAGGCGCATACAGGCCCACTTATGGTGTGTACACAGTTGAAAAATTAATGAAAGATCACAGACCAATTTTACCCCCTTCCATGTAGTATGAAAGCCATACTCTACAGTCTATTCTATGGAGCTGAACTCCACATCAGATAGAAATCTTTGCAAGATGCTGCACACATTCAACAGATCAGTGTCTGCAAAAAATCTGTTCCTGCAAAAGATCCGTTCCTGCAAAATGCATTCATAGTCGGATATCTGCAGATCCTCATACACACCTTGTTTAACATATATTCATCTGCAGATCAGACAGTCATCTGCAGATCTGAAGATCCATCCTTACATAGTTACATAGTTATTTTGGTTGAAAAAAGACATACGTCCATCGAGTTCAACCAGTATAAAGTACAACACCAGCCTGCTCCCTCACATATCCCTGTTGATCCAGAGGAAGGCGAAAAAACCCTTACAAGGCATGGTCCAATTAGCCCCTAAAGGGAAAAATTCCTTCCCGACTCCAGATGGCAATCAGATAAAATCCCTGGATCAACATCATTAGGCATTACCTAGTAATTGTAGCCATGGATGTCTTTCAACGCAAGGAAAGCATCTAAGCCCCCTTTAAATGCAGGTATAGAGTTTGCCATAACGACTTCCTGTGGCAATGCATTCCACATCTTAATCACTCTTACTGTAAAGAACCCTTTCCTAAATAAATGGCTAAAACATTTTTCCTCCATGCGCAGATCATGTCCTCTAGTCCTTTGAGAAGGCCTAGGGACAAAAAGCTCATCCGCCAAGGTATTATATTGCCCTCTGATGTATTTATACATGTTAATTAGATCCCCTCTAAGGCGTCTTTTCTCTAGATTAAATAAACCCAGTTTATCTAACCTTTCTCGATAAGTGAGACCTTCCATCCCACGCATCAATTTTGTTGCTCGTCTCTGCACCTGCTCTAAAACTGCAATATCTTTTTTGTAATGTGGTGCCCAGAACTGAATTCCATATTCCAGATGTGGCCTTACTAGAGAGTTAAACAGGGGCAATATGATGCTAGCATCTCGAGTTTTTATTTCCCTTTTAATGCATCCCAAAATTTTGTTAGCTTTAGCTGCAGCTGCTTGGCATTGAGTACGATTATTTAACTTGTTGTCAATGAGTACTCCTAAGTCCTTCTCCAAGTTTGATGTCCCCAACTGTATCCCATTTATTTTGTATGGTGCTAGACCATTCGTACGTCCAAAATGCATGACCTTACATTTGTCAACATTGAATTTCATCTGCCATGTATGTGCCCATATAGCCATCCTATCCAGATCCTGTTGCAATATGACACTATCTTCCTGAGAGTTAATGATTCTGCACAATTTTGTATCATCTGTAAAAATAGCAACATTGCTCACTACTGCATCTACTAGGTCATTAATAAATAAATTGAAGAGCACTGGACCCAGAACAGACCCCTGTGGGACCCCACTGCTAACAGTCTCCCATTTTGAGTATGATCCATTGACCACAACTCTTTGTTTTCTGTCCATTAGCCAGTTCCCTATCCATGAACACAGACTCTTCCCCAGTCCTTGCATCCTCAACTTTTGCACCAGACTTTTGTGGGGAACAGTGTCGAAGGCCTTTGCAAAGTCCAAGTATATCACATCTACAGCATTCCCAATATCCATATTAGCATTCACTACCTCATAAAAGCTGAGCATGTTAGTCAAACAGGACCTGTCTTTAGTAAACCCATGTTGATGCTGAGAAATAAGATTATTTTCTACTATGAAGTCATGTATAGTATCTCTTAGTAACCCCTCAAATAGTTTGCATACAACTGATGTTAAACTTACAGGTCTATAATTTCCTGGATCAGATTTTTTGCCCTTCTTAAATAATGGGAAAACGTGGGCTGTACGCCAATCCACTGGGACTCTGCCAGTTGCAAGAGAGTCACAAAAGATAAGATAAAGGGGTTTATCTATAACTGAACTTAATTCCCTTAGGACCCGAGGATGCATGCCATCCGGGCCAGGTGCCTTGTCTATTTTTAATTTATTTAGTCTTTCCTTCACTTCTTCCTGCGTTAAGTATTTAATATTACAGTTAGAAGATTGAGACTCTTCTGCCTCTGTAGTTTGCAACAGTGCTGTTTCTTTTGTGAAGACAGAAGCAAAGAAAGCATTTAATAACTCTGCCTTACCTTGGTCATCCACCATTGAGTTCCCATCCTCATCCTTTAGGAGTCCTATACAGTCAACCTTTCTTTTTTTAGAGTTAATGTACTTGTAAAACTTTTTTGGGTTAGATTTGATATCCTTAGCGATTTGTTTTTCAGCTTCAATCTTTGCCTGCCTAATTTCTTTTTTACAATTTTTATTGCACTCCTTATAATTGCTTAGTGCAGCCTCGGTCCCCTCCTGTTTTAAGACCTTATAGGCATTCTTTTTCCTCTTCATTTTATCTTTAACCTTTCTATTCATCCATAGAGGCCTTTTTTTATTCCTAGACATTTTGTTTCCATATGGGATATACATACTACAGTATTGATTGAGTATAAGTTTAAAAGCTTGCCATTTCCCTTCAGTGTCTTCCCCTTGTAGTACATTATCCCAGTTCACCAAACTTAGTGCCTGCCTAATTTGAGTGAACTTTGCTTTTCTAAAGTTCATAGTTTTAGTGGTCCCGCTGCCCCGTGGCCTATCAGTCACCAGCTCAAACGTTATCATGTTGTGATCACTATTTCCCAAATGTTCTTGAACCTGCACATTTGATACATTATCTGGTCTATTAGAAATGATCAGATCCAGTAACGCATTCCCCCTAGTTGGTTCAGTTACCATTTGAGTCAAGTAATTGTCCTGTAGTGCTGCCAGAAATCTGCTGCTTTTACCAGAATGGGTAGCCTCAATACTCCAGTCAATGTCTGGAAAGTTGAAGTCGCCCATAATTATGACCTCATTTTTACCTGCAGCTTTTTCAATCTGCTGTAGTAATCGCAGTTCTGCAGCTTCATTAATAAGAGGTGGCCTGTAGCATACCCCAATAAGCAATTGGCAACTTTTATTTCCACCATGAATATTTACCCGAACGGACTCCACATCTTCGCAATCTTCCTCCATCTCATCGTTGAGGACAGCTGTAAGAGAATTCTTAACAAAGAGACAAACCCCTCCACCTTTTTTCCCTGTTCTATCCCTCCTAAACACATTGTATCCTTTTAAATTAGCTATCCAGTCATGGCTTTCACCCATCCATGTCTCGGTTATTCCCACAATGTCATAGCCTTTGTCATTCAGAATGAACTCTAGTTCGTCTATTTTATTTGCAAGGCTCCGAGCATTGGTTACCATGCACTTTATATTTTTACCACCACATTTACCAATTTTGTTTACATGAAATTGGCTACTTGAATTTTTACCAACCTCCTTAATCTTTACACTGTCCCCACCCCCCTCTCCACCCTCCATAATGATAGGTTCCCACTGTCTTTTTACCTCATCAATCCTGGTGGATTTGATCTGCAGATGATTGTCTGTTAAACAAGGTGTGTATGAGGATCTGCAGATATCATAGACTATGAATGCATTTTGCAAGGACTGATCTTTGGCAGGAACAGATCTTTGGCAGGAACAGATCTTTTGCAGATACTGATCTGTTGCATGTGTCCAGCATCTTTGTGTTCAGCACCTTGCAAAGATTTCTGCCTGATGGGGAGTTCAGCTCCATAGAAAAGACTGTGTAGAGTATGGCTCTCATACTACATGGAAGGGGGTAAAATTGGTCTAAGATCTTTCATTAATCTTTGTGTACACACCATTAACCTCTTCAGGACCATGCATATTAAAATCTACGTCCTGTCTTTGAATGCTAGTTTCTGACACATTGGCCTCGATTCAAAAACAGCAGTGCGATAAAAAAATCTTGTCGGAAAAATACAGCACTCGGTATTTTCCCGGTCTGTGTGCTAATTTATAAAGATTTCCCCAGCTGCCCTTGGAGGTCGGTAAATTACCGCAGCCCATTGAGTGGTAGAGTAGAGCAGTGTCTCGATTCTCTCTTTGCATCACACAGACGGCTCTCTCTGGCTCTCTCCACTGAGGACTCAGACAGATGAGTCACACAGTCTTTCCCTGCCTGCAGAAATGACTCACACAGACGGCTCTCTCCACTGATTACTCAGACAGATGAGTCCCACAGTCTTTCCCTGCCTGCTGAAATGATTCACACAGACGGCTTCTGGCTCTCTCCACAGATGAATCAAACAGCTCTCTGCACTTTGCATTCATCAGAGCTGTCAGTAACGTGTTAAGACCTCACCAGAGGTGTCGGTAACTACCGCCAGGCTTACCGCATGTTGAAGGCTTTATGAATTGACATTTGCTGACAATTTACTGACATGTGTTGTCGGTAACTTAGCCAAGTCGGTAATTTAGCTCCCTGGTCGGTAAGGTCAGCTTTTCATGCGGTAACAGCCTTTATGAATTGACATTTTGCTAAGTGGTCGGTAAAGTCTTCTGTTCTCAGCATTACCGCATGAGGTAGTGCTTTATGAATCGAGGCTTTGTAGATTTTTACTCCAGCATCCTTGTGTACTTGTGACAGCTGACACCTGGAATGAATGAGGAGGGATTTTGATTTGCTCCTGATCACTAGGATTGCATATTTATCACATTTTGGTCTTAAAATCCTATTTACCGCCTCTATTTAGTACCCCCCAAAATTTACATAATTTTGACATTTCTGCAGAGACAACATATGGAATAATTAGTTTCTGAAAGTTTTACTGCTGCAATTTGAGATATTTACATATTTTTGGTTGGAAAATTTTGAAAATTCATTTTTTAAGCATATTGGCCTAAATTTTGGTAGGGTTATCAAGCAAATTATCTCATGTGAGGTAATTTACCTCATGAGGTAATGACATTTAGCAATTCTGGTAGGTTTTAGTCATGTTTTACCTCATGAGGTAAATTGAGGTAATTCGTGAGGTAATTTGCATTAATTTTACAGAAAATGGCAATTATCATGGAAATTAGGGGGCATGTTAGCACATCATTTAACGATCAGTTTAAAACCTGCCTATACCTGGAAGTAAAGTCTGTATGCATTTTGCCATTTTTAGTGGAGTTCCTATTGCGGTTTTAGTGAAATTCCTATTCAGGCTGTAGAATAGAAAAGAATAGTAGAACTAAAACTCCAAATATTTTATGGATTTTTTTTTTATAAGGGATGCCTATAAATATACTTTAGATTAGAGTGTGAGCTCCTCAGAGGGACAGTTAAGGGACAAGACAATATACTCTGTACAGCGCTGCGGAAGATGTCGGCGCTTTATAAATACTAAATAATAATACCTTATATATGCTGCTACATAATCAAATACACCTTCCCCCCCCCCCCCCCTCTCAGAAAAAAACATCTTCCACATACTATCCTAACTGGAAGACAATTAAAGACTACTAATAATTATTTACTGCATGCTTACCACGGAAATGCCTCATATTTACCTCACTTTATGCATTTACCTCATGTTTTACCTCATGTTCGGAAATGGAGAAAAATCTTTCAATATTGCTAAAAAAAGAAGAAAATACCTCGAGGTATTTTATCTACAAAAAAAAAAATTACCTCACGTAGCTACCAGAATTGAGGCCAGGGGGCCTTATGCAATTCACTTTTTCACCTGAGTTTTCTCTTGGGTGATATCTTCACAACTTGTAAATAAAACTCCTTTTAAACCACCAACAAGCAAGAAAATACTCAAAATAATTTTGACAGTACTTTTTCACCTTCTTTTTGGTACTTTTTTCATTGTAAAGTGCTAAAAAGTTATGTTAAATCGAAGATGAAAAATGTATCTCCTAGGAGAAAACTCAGGAGAAAAAGTGAATTGCATGTGGCCCATTATCTCTTGGGAACACAAGCAAATTTCAGATTTAATATATTTAAATTATATCAAAAGAAAGACCTATTTGTCCTGAGAAAAACAAGACTAAATATGTTTGGATAGACTAAAAATTGCCCAGGATCTATCAACTTACGCAAAGGCATCGCAGAATTGTGAAAACTGGCTTGGTCCTGAGGTTAGTGTACTGGAGATGGGCAAAGAAAATTTTTATCTGGGGCTTCCTCCAGCCCCATAAGCATGTCTGAGTCCCTCGGCCTCCTCCTGAGTGCCTCATTCTCCTTGCATCCGTCCCGGTAATCTGGCTCAGTTGGCTTTTCTGCGCATGTGCGGAGGGGCCGTTCATGCGCAGGAGAGCCAACTGGTGCTAATGAGCCAGATTTACCGGGAGTGATTGCGGCTGAACGGAGGCACTTGGAGGACGGCGATGGATACATCACTGCTCGTGGGGCTAGAGGATGCCTCGGGTAAGTATAAAAAAAAAATTTTTTCCCCCCCATCTCAGGTTTACTTTAAAGAGAACCCGAGGTGGGTTTGAAGGATATTATCTGCATACAGAGGCTGGATCTGCCTATACAGCCCAGCCTCTGTTGCTATCCCAAACCCCCTAAGGTCCCCCCGCACTCTGCAATCCCTCACAAATCACAGCCACGCTGCTGACAAACAGCTTGTCAGAGCTGGCTGTGTTTATCTCTATAGTGTCAGTCTGCTGCTCTCCCCGCCTCCTGCAGAACTCCAGTCCCCGCCTGCATCCCTTCCCTCCCTGCTGATTGGAGGGAAGGGACGGGGGCAGGGACCGGAGCTATGCAGGAGGCGGGGAAGCAGCTGAGACTGACACTACAGATGTAAACACAGCCTCACAGCGTGGCTGTGATTTATGAGGGATTGCAGAGTGCAGGGGGACCTTAGTGGGCTTTGGGATAACAGAGGCTGGGCTGTATAGGCAGATCCAGCCTCTGTATGCAGATAATATTCTTCAAACCCACCTCGGGTTCTCTTTAAGACATTTTGCGTATACAAGTAGAAGTACGGTACACTAATATTGTGAAAGCAAACCTTCGCCAATGTTCAGGAACAGACTAGAATCCCAGGCAGTCGGCTAGCCTCTGCTTTGGCCGCCTGTTTGTTTCCTCAGTGACAGCGTGTCTTGAAAGTTGTAACTTATGGGTTTCGGCTGTTTGTGGATCTGGTTTGTGGTGGGCCGTGTCCATAATCCAGACGTTTATGGCAGCGGTCTCGCTGAGCAGAGCTTGATCTGGGAGATGGCAATCTGTCTAGGTTCATTTGCGTGAGATGCCATATTTTTCTCTTTTTTTTTTTTTGGCCGACGGGATTCGAGCAGCTCTTGTAAATTCCGCGGCAGCTGCTAATGTATCTTATCGACAGAACAAGCTCATGATCCCCTCATAACTAGTCATTTGTCAGAGGAAGATTGGAGGCACGGGGAGAATGGCTTCTCTTAGACATATTGCCTTTGTTTTCACATTGCAGACATTTTTAATTGTGTGTTGATGGAGTCGCTTCCCTCCAGCAAGGAGGAAATAACACAGCTTTTTTACATCTCTGTATATGGGAGGGGGGGGGGGGGGGGGGGGGGGGGGCCTACAATATGCCATCAGCTGATGCTGGTCTTGAGCTAGGGGTGTATGTTTAAGGAGAACTCCAACATACTGATAACAAGAAAGTGATGTTATGCTACAAATGTAATCATTTCTTTGTGTTGGGAGCTGAATGAACTAAGTTATAGTTACACTGACATGGCTGCTGTGCACTTTACAGTCACAATTTAACCCTTTACAATGAAACTAAGAATATGAGCTAGCAGGACAATTCCATATACTATTGCTACTACAGATACAATTAAGGTAGTTATAGCCTGAGTGTTTCTTTTCAGAGGTGTTGGTATCATTTTGTTTGCATCCTGACTATTACCGGTGCCTATTTCTTACTGTTCTTTAGAAAAAATGTTTAGACCATTTACGGGCCAGCAGCCCCAGGTTTTTTTTTTTTTTTTAAATATCTTTATTTCAACTTTTTCCAAAATATAAATAGCATACAAATACAGTAAAAAAAATCGGTACTTATCCGTTAGCCGGGCGCATCCGGCAGGTGGTGCTAATTACTATTCCCCCTCCAGGCCCGACATGGATAGTAGGAAAGATGTAACTCTGGTGGAGTTTTGTCGCCACCTAGAGGATGCGCCCGGCTAACGGATAAGTACCGAAAAATCTAAGAAAATGGTCTCCAATTTTTCCTATACACCGTGATATATCACTAGTTTACAATATAACAGGTGTCCTTCCCCTTCCCTATAGATCTGTTTCATATTTTAATGTCACACCTTCCACCATGTATATTAATTTATAACACTGTGTCTTTTATATGACCTTTCTCGTATCTTAAGTTCCTATACCCCCCACACGCAAGTGCCACTTCCCACCATACAAGCCTCCATTCACTCCCCCCCCCCCCCCCCCCAAGGGTCAGTCCGTCTCGTTCTAACTTTAACTTCTCCTTATTTCCTAGTTCCTGTCCATCAAAACCCCAGGGGTCTCGTCTCATTCCGATTTCTTCCTCATTCTGTCGTATTCATCTGAGGCTTTGAATTCAAACCATTGCCTCCATCTTTCCTCATGTCTCTGTATCTCCATGTACAAAACTAGTTAATTCCTCCATCTTCCAGACCCTTTCCACTTCCACAAACCATTCCCAGACACTTGGGCCTTGTGTCGATTTCCAGTGCCTTGCTATGAGGGTTCTTGCTGCATTAATCAAGAACCCCGCCAAAGACCCCTCATATTTCTTTGATGGCCACTCATTGCTATGTAGTAGAAAAAAGGCGGGGTCATCCGGGAGTTCCTCTCCCGTTATTTGGGAAGTATAGTTTTTCACAGCCTCCCAGAACTCTCATACTTCTTTGCACCCCCAAAAAATATGTAATATGTCTCCCTTTTCCTTTCCACACCTCCAACACTGCGCTGAGGTACCTAGGAACATCCTACTCAGCCTCTCCGGGGCAGCCCCAGGTTTTAACGGTCAGGTTGTCTTGGGTCTCTTCTGAGAAGGGTCTAGTATTGAACAATCTGTGCACAGGCTGTTTTTGAAGCCAACATCTTCCTTCGTTGCATCTGTTTTGAATGAAGGTTGTGTAATCTGCCCGTGGTTGGGCTCTGCACATATGCAGCTGGTTAATTCGGGTGCAACCTATATTTGAAAGCGCTGCCGATTTCCCCTGTTGTACAAAAATGTAAGGCTACTTATGGCTAGCTGCATTTATGTGTATCTGTTTGCGTTCAATTTTTTTAGATTAGGGATTAGTGCATAGTTTGCATCGGATTTGCACTTAAGCTGTGTATAAGCCATGGAAGGGGGGGGGGGGGTGGGGGGGGAGGTGCTGTACACCTCTGTTGGTTTCATTTGCAGCCTGACTAGGAGCACTGGCTATTTCTTGCTGCTATGTAGTAGTTTTGGCTACTGCATACATCAGGTGCACAACTCACTGTTTGTGCGTCCATTACAGATATTTAATACAGGCATCTAAATGGCATACAGGGGGGGGCTGGTAAAAAGGGCGCAGAGGTTTGTTGGTGGTAGAATATTGCTAAGATTAGCAATATTGTACTTCTGATATCGGATAGTAAAATATCGGTTATATTAACCAATATTTTACTATGGCCAAACCTAACCCTATTCTCACACAGAACCCCTCCCCCTACCGTTGCCTAACCCTAACCCCTCCCTGGTGGGGCCTAACCCTTAAATACGCCCCCCCGCATGGTGCCTAACCTTAAGAGCCACCCTGGTGCCAAACCCTAATCCCTCCTGGTGGTGCCCAATCCTAAACACACTGGAAAGCTGTGATGTGTGGCAAACGAGGTCAATTTCGGTGCCCAGTTGGCGGTAATGATTTAAAATATTGGCGCCTGATAGAGTCCTGGGGGCTACGGCTTGCGTAAATTGCAAATGGCAGCATTGCATAGCAGGCATTCACAATAAAAGCCGCGGCAAAGAAGGAACATTTTGGCGTCGGAGGTGTCCGATAGTGGCCGCTGCTGTGCGCTGAAATTTCCTTTCTTTGCCGCTAATCGTGGATTTTATAATAGGCGCCCATGGAGATGCCGGTTTTTCCTGATTCAATCTAAATGACCTGAGCCGTGGTCCTGTGCTAGCTTGAGGTGTAGCGTAACTCGTCACCCTTCATCCGATTCTACTGGTGTCCGTTATAGGATGACCATAAATCATGTGAACAGCAGCTTGTTCCTGGCATCAGACGTTTGTTTTTAGAGTGCCTGGCGTATCTGTACATATCCAAGCAGAAAAAAGCAATGCATGCGTGTCTATTGATTGCAATGATTAGGCCTCGCAGGAGGTTATTACATCTCTATTAGAGCTCTGAGCGCAGGAAGCACTCGTTGCGTAACACCGCACACTTTAATAGTCTGTAGGGGCAGAAAATCACTTGTGTGTTTGCTGCTGTTTACTTCTGGCCTAGACAATGCGAGGAGACCGCAGACACCTGAAAGAGGAGCATGCAGGGTTCTTAAAGAGCAAGTGACACTCATGCTAACCTAGAAATAAAAAACACATATATAAGTAGATAAATGCTACTTTTACTTACATAACAGATGTATTGTGCTGTCCCTGTAATGATTCCTGTGAATTTTATAAAGGAAATGCAGAAAATCCTATTCTAGGCAGTGGCCATCTTGCCAAGCTAATGCTGACATCCTATCCTCCCTGACTCTTGTCCCCCCCCTCTCTTCTCTTCTCTTGCTCATTGTGTATTAATTAGCTGCCCTCCTCCCAGAGTCTTCAGACGCTCCCACTGAGGTGTATACTAACAAATGCACTGTTTTTTTTTATTTACACATCCAATCACTGAGTCACCTCCGCCTTGCTTTTGTAAACACAAGTAATAAGAGGGTGTTTCTGATAAGCAGCTAGGCAGGGAAATACATGGAAGAGGAGGAATATTTTATAGATAAAAAGAACTCCGAGGTTGAAGGAGGAAGAACTCCGAACCCGAGGTTGTTCTCGTGTGTGTGGGGGGGGGGGGAGGGGCAGATGGGACACAGAGGCATGTTCTCTGCCTTATGACATGCCTCTGTGTCCCCCAACCGCCCCTCTCTGCCCACCAACACCAAGCTAGAGCACCCCTAGAATGGCAACGATATTTGTTGCTATCTCGAGGGTAAACATTGAGGCGAGGGATTCCCTGTTCAAAACGCCCAACAGGGGCAGTCCTACAGGGTCTCCAGAACTGCCATTGGGCAGCTCTCTCTCCTGGCCACGCCTCCTGCCACTTCCCCGCCTCACTGCACGCTGTGAATGAGGGACACAGTCTCTCAGTGCAGCGTCATGACCCAGAGGTCACGAAGGTGAAAGTGCACCATTGCGGCCCACAGGAGTGGCGGGAAGTGGCGGTTTTTGAGGCTACTCGATCCGCTCAGCAGGATCCCTTGCAGGAAAAAGGGTCGCCGGTATAGGTGCCCATTATAAAGCTTCAATTTGCGTCAAAGAATGGAAATTTGAAGTGTAGCGCTCGCTATGTAGTGGTGTAATTCTACATATCGAGAAACCCAGGCACCCTACAATTTTATCTGGCACCTTTTGGGCGTCCAAATTTTGCGCTCTTTTGGCACCCAGGTTCACTTTGTTTGCCACAAGTAGTGGCTTAGCAGTAGCACCTTCAGGTGCCCAGATTTACTTTCTTTTGCAGGGGGGGGGTGGGGGTTAATTAAGGTTAGGAGGTGGGTTAAGTGTTGGGCACCACCTTTGCATCGGAAGCAGGAGCTCTTAGGGTTAGGCATCGGCAGAGGGAGTTCTTGGGGTTAGGCATCGGTAGAGGGAGCTCTTAGGGTTAGGCATCAGTAGAGGGGTGTCTCAGGGCTAGGCATCAGTAGAGGGCTGTCTCAGGGTTAGGCATCGGTGGAGGGAGGTCTCAGGGTTAGGCATCGGTGGAGGGATGTCTCAGGGTTTGGCATCGGTAGAGGGAGGTCTCAGGGTTAGGCATCGGTAGAGGGAGGTCTCAGGGTTAGGCATCGGTGGATGGAGGTCTCAGGGTTAGGCATCGGTGGAGGGATGTCTCAGGGTTAGGCATCGGTAAAGGGAGGTCTCAGGGTTAGGCATCGGTAGAGGGAGGTCTCAGGGTTAGGCATCGGTAGAGGGAGGTCTCAGGGTTAGGCATCGGTAGAGGGAGGTCTCAGGGTTAGGCATCGGTAGAGGGAGGTCTCAGGGTTAGGCATCGGTAGAGGGAGGTCTCAGGGTTAGGCATCGATAGAGGGAGTTCTCAGGGTCAGTCATCGGTAGAGGGAGGTCTTAGGGTTAGGCATCGGTAGCGGGAGGTCTTAGGGTTAGGCATCGGTAGAGGGAGGTCTTAGGGTTAGGCATCGGTGGAGGGTCGTCTCAGGGTTAGGCATCGGTAGAGGGAGGTCTCAGGGTTAGGCATCGGTAGAGGGAGGTCTTAGGGTTAGGCATCGGTAGAGGGAGGTCTCAGGGTTAGGCATCGGTAGAGGGAGGTCTCAGGGTTAGCCATCGGTAGAGGGGAGACATCGGGGTTAGGCATCGGTAGAGGGAGGTTTTAGGGTTAGGCATCGGGAGAGGGAGGGCTCAGGGTTAGGCATCGGTGGATGGAGGTCTCAGGGTTAGGCATCGGTGGAGGGATGTCTCAGGGTTAGGCATCGGTAGAGGGATGTCTCAGGGTTAGGCATCGGTAGAGGGAGGTCTCAGGGTTAGGCATCGGTAGAGGGAGGTCTCAGGGTTAGGCATCGGTAGAGGGAGGTCTCAGGGTTAGGCATCGGTAGAGGGAGGTCTCAGGGTTAGGCATCGGTGGAGGGAGGTCTCAGGGTTAGGCATCGGTGGAGGGATGTCTTAGGGCTAGGCATC
Source organism: Hyperolius riggenbachi (assembly GCF_040937935.1). Classification (NCBI taxonomy): domain Eukaryota; kingdom Metazoa; phylum Chordata; class Amphibia; order Anura; family Hyperoliidae; genus Hyperolius; species Hyperolius riggenbachi. The sequence goes on from NC_090646.1 coordinate 652,312,856, forward strand.
GCTAGAGGGAGGTCTTGGGGTTAGGCATCGGTAGAGGGGAGACATCAGGGTTAGGCATCGGTAGAGGGAGGTCTTAGGGTTAGGCATCGGTAGAGGGAGTTCTCAGGGTCAGTCATCGGTAGAGGGAGGTCTTAGGGTTAGGCATCGGTAGCGGGAGGTCTTAGGGTTAGGCATCGGTAGAGGGAGGTCTTAGGGTTAGGCATCGGTAGAGGGAGGTCTTAGGGTTAGGCATCGGTAGAGGGAGGTCTCAGGGTTAGGCATCGGTAGAGGGGAGACATCAGGGTTAGGCATCGGTAGAGGGAGGTCTTAGGGTTAGGCATCGGTAGAGGGAGTTCTCAGGGTCAGTCATCGGTAGAGGGAGGTCTTAGGGTTAGGCATCGGTAGAGGGAGGTCTTAGGGTTAGGCATCAGTAGAGGGAGGTCTTAGGGTTAGGCATCGGTAGAGGGAGGTCTTAGGGTTAGGCATCGGTAGAGGGAGGTCTTAGGGTTAGGCATCGGTAGAGGGAGGTCTCAGGGTTAGGCATCGGTAGAGGGAGGTCTCAGGGTTAGGCATCGGTAGAGGGAGGTCTCAGGGTTAGGCATCGGTAGAGGGAGGTCTCAGGGTTAGGCATCGGTAGAGGGAGGTCTCAGGGTTAGGCATCGGTAGAGGGAGGTCTCAGGGTTAGGCATCGGTAGAGGGAGGTCTCAGGGTTAGGCATCGGTAGAGGGGAGACATCAGGGTTAGGCATTGGGAGAGGGAGGGCTCAGGGTTAGGCATCGGTGGAGGGATGTCTTGGGGTTAGGCATCGGTAGAGGGATGTCTTGGGGTTAGGCATCGGTAGAGGGAGGTCTCGGGGTTAGGCATCGGTAGAGGGAGGTCTCGGGGTTAGGCATCGGTAGAGGGAGGTCTCAGGGTTAGGCATCGGTAGAGGGAGGTCTCAGGGTTAGGCATCGGTAGAGGGAGGTCTCAGGGTTAGGCATCGGTAGAGGGAGGTCTCAGGGTTAGGCATCGGTAGAGGGAGGTCTCAGGGTTAGGCATCGGTAGAGGGAGGTCTCAGGGTTAGGCATCGGTAGAGGGAGGTCTCAGGGTTTGGCATCGGTAGAGGGGAGACATCAGGGTTAGGCATTGGGAGAGGAAGGGCTCAGGGTTAGGCATCGGTGGAGGGAGGTCTCAGGGTTAGGCATCGGTGGAGGGATGTCTTAGGGCTAGGCATCGCTAGAGGGAGGTCTTGGGGTTAGGCATCGGTAGAGGGGAGACATCAGGGTTAGGCATCGGTAGAGGGAGGTCTTAGGATTAGGCCTCAGTAGAGAGAGTTCTGTGTGAGAGTAGGGTTAGGTTAAAACAGTAAAATATCTGTAAAGATTACCAAAATTTTACTATTGGAATTTAGTAGAATATCTGTAATTTTACTGATATTCTGCTTTCGACAATCCCTCTGCACACTTTTTTTCTAGGCCCACTACATGTACACATACAATGTAACTTAACCACTTAATGACAAGCTGACTTATAAAAAGTCTTGCTAGAGCCTCTTAATGGCTCCAGGACGTTTTTATAAGTCAGACAGTGCTGCTGCCGCTGTACACATGCGCGCTCCCATGCATTCCCGTGCACGTGAAAGGACTGGGGAAAAAAAAAACCCGCCAAAGAAAAAATACACCTTTATTTCCAAATACTATATTGTCACCATACTTTGTACTAGGGACATAATTACAATCTTGTGATAACCAGGACAAATAGGCAGATAGAATGTGTGGGTTTTATGTACAGTAGCAGTGTTTATTAAAACTATAGGGGGTGAAATTGGAGAGATAGTGTTTTTTTTCTTTTTTCCTTGTTTTTCCCCTTTAAAATGCATAGAAAATAATTACTGAAAACAAATATCAACCCCAAAAAGCCCAATTGGTGGTGAAAAAAACAGGATATAGATCATTTCATTGTGATTAGTAGTGATTAAGCTATTGGCAAATGAAAGGGATGAGCACTGAAAGGTGAAAATCGCTCTTGTCCGTTAGGGTAAAAACCGCTTTGGGGTGAAGTGGTTAAGAAATAAACCTAGAAACAACGGGAGCCTGGCTAGTTTAGTATGTAGGGATGGCATTGCTTAGAGCTCATGGAGAAGCATATGATCAGTTTGAACAGCTGATTTTGTAAGGTTCTGATTTGCAGTGGTGACTTTCTAGTTTAATGCATGATCATGAACAGCAAATCGGAGCCTTACAAATGTAGCAGCTTATTACAGGCTTATCCATGAGTTCTGCTAAGCATTGTCACCCCTAGTAGTATGCACTGAAAACTGAGCAAGAGAGAAGGTAAGCGGTACTTCCAAAATGAGATGGTTTAGATAGGCAACCAACCAATAAGACATATAGAGAATGTCTCGTCTCCACACAGGATATATGGGCTCTCCTGCGTTGTGGTCTTTTACTCTACTCCAGTGGTCCTCAAACTACGGCCCGCGGGCCAAAAGCGGCCCACCGAAGCTTTTTCACTGGCCCCCAAACACAAAATATATCACTTTTAGATGTGGCCCACTGCACCTTTAAATATCAGAGGCCCGCATATAGAATAGTAGTGCTGGCACCACCCATCCACACACTGTAGAAGCCAGTGAACAGTCATTTGCTGGTTTCCAATCCAATTCTGCATCAGGTGACACTGCTGACCAACTGGATGGCAGGTTGTCACCTGGGTTTGCTTCACTGTCTGGTGCACAAAGACGATCTTCGGGCGCTGCATGACTGAATGGCTGCTGCTGGGAGGTCTCCTCCAGACATGATTGGGGGAAATCAATAGGTAGATTCAATGGAATGTTTTTCAACATCATTTTATGTATGTTCCACCCCCCGGCAGTCTGTTGACCCGGCCCTTGACTGAAAAAGTTTGGGGACCACTGCTCTAAAGGATAACTCCACGCAAATATAAATTTAAAAACAGGTAGCAGGCACGTGTAGTGGGCCTCTCCGCATGCACCCCCCCCCCCCCCCCCCCCCGGTTCTCCTCCATCCCTGTATACCGACCCCCAAACTCTCTTCCTGGTCGGCAGGGTCGGTGCGAACTGCGCAGGCGCTGCCAGGCAACGCTCGTCCTTGATCCTGCGGGCAGGAGCACTCTGCGTGTTCACACCTTCACAACTATGTAATGCGCATGCACAGAGTGCTCCCAGCCACGGATGCGCATCACTGGGCAGCGCCTGCGCAGTCATCTGATCAGAGAGAAATCTGTTGCCTATCCATACACCACAGGCCGATTCTTGATTCATTTCATGCTGAAATTGATGCGGAATCGGCCTTACAACGCCACATCTGCTGCCTCGCTGTCCCAACATTGCCCCCCCCCATGGTCGATGTGCCCAGTGCACTATACATTACCTTTCCGCGCATGTGAACATTGTCTATACAGCACAGGAGGTTTGGCGCAGCCGGCGCCACCATAGACAGTATTAGGATTAGTATTCGGTATAGCAGCGCACAGTGAGTAACTTCGGCGCCGTCAGAAGACGTTACATTGCCTAGGGCCTGATAGATGTTCTTTGTTCCTGTCTGTACCTTCTACAAGTACTCTTACCAAGGAATAGTTTTAGTCTGACTAAAAGTATTAGAGGCAGAACATCCGCCAGATATCCAGGTAACTGATATTGTTTAAAAAGGAATAAAGATGGCAGTCTCCATATCCCTCTCACTTCAGTTGTCTCTTAAAATTCCTAAGCGTTGGCAGTTAAGAGATACACATCATGTTACATACTTTCAATCAGCAAGATTGTAATATGCAAATTAGAGGAGTCGGTGTCGGTGGAATCCTAACTTGAGGAGTCGGTGGATTTTTGTACAGACTCCACAGCCCTGATGCTGACATACTACACTATCACGGGCATTCAGTTTATCTTTTTGTTTTACTATTTTTCTTTGTGGCCCCACTCTGCTCCGCGTTCATGCTTCTCTATACTGAGCATGTGTGAGTAGGGCCCATGCATGCCCAGTAGAGTGAAGCTGCTTGTGAATAGAGGAAAAAGCTCTATGGGGTGGGGCTTTTATCCAATACAATAGAATTAAAACTGAATTATCGCAAATACCGTATTTTTCGGACCATAAGACGCTCCGGACCATAAGACGCACCTATATTTAGAGAACAAAAATGGGGGAAAAATACTAAACATGGTGCATCCATTGGTACAGGGGCATCTTGTGGATCTTCTCCCCTCCCCAATTATTATGTCCTCCTCGTACCTCTTGTGTCCTTGTGCCCCCTTTGTATCTTTAGTGTCACCCTTGTGTCATCCTCTGTGTCCCTAGTGTTCTCGTTTGTCCCCCTGTGTCCCTGTCCTTCTGTATAATGTCCCCGTGTTCTGCAGCTGTCCTGTTCCCCTGTACTCCTCTATCTTGTCCCGTGTCCTGCTGCTGTTTCATCCCTCTGTCCTCCTCTATCTTGTCCCCCGTGTCCCAGCAGCCCGTCCCTCTCTGACTCTGAATGTTGTGCAATGGGCTTACCGCTGCAGGCTACAGATGATCAGCGGTAAAGCCTTCGGGGAAAAGCCGCGTGGATGTCCGTGCACGCTGCCTAATGTTTATCTAGCGTCACTTCCACTTACATCACCAAGGCGGAAGTGACGCTAGATAAACATTAGGCAGCGTGCACGGACACCCACGCGGCTTTTCACCGAAGGCTTACCGCTGATCATCTGTAGCCTGCAGCGGCAAGCCACAAACTTGGACTGCCAGCACGAGTGAAGGGGATGGAAATTTCAACAGCTGCACGGACTTCCACCGCGGCTTTTTCCCGGGGGCTTACAGCTGATCATCTGTAGCGGTGAGCCCATTGCACAACATTCAGAGTCAGAGAGGGACGGGCCAAGATAGGAGGACAGAGGGATGGAAAAGCCGCAGGAACAGAATACAGAAGGACAAGGGAGGCGGGATGCCTGGGACGCATTACCACGGGGATTCCCCGTGGATTGACACCTGGTGCCGGCTAGCATTTGGACCATAAGACGCAGGCACTTTTTCCCCTATGTTTGGGGAAGAAAAAGTGTGTCTTACGGTCCGAAAAATACGGTACCTTCTGTTTCAAAGTGACACTGAAGTGAAAAAAAAACAACTCCTGATGTAATGATTTGTATGTGTAGTTCTGATAATAGAACATTAGTAGCAAAGAAAATGCTATCTTATTTTAATTTTTAGATATATCGATTTATTTATTTTTTTCATTCTGTCATATTTGCAATTTTCAAGCCATACTCTGTATTTTAATCTATAACTCAAGCAGAGCTAATGACTCTTTCAACTTCCCAGGAGTAAAAATGTTATCTAAGGGCCAGTGCACACCAAAACCCTCTAGCAGATCCGCAAAACACCTTTTTGAAGCAGATTTCAGAGCGATTCTAGGCATGTTTAGAGGTTTAATAAACATCCCTAGCGGTTTTTGGAGCGTTTTTGTGTAGCAGATTTCATATTTATTTACAGTAAAGCTGTTACTGAACAGCTTCTGTAACAAAAACGCCTGGAAAACTGCGCTGATCTAGCGTTTTTCAGAGCAGTTTGAGCTTTTCCTATACTTTAACATTGAGGCAGAAACGCTTCTGCAAACCGCAAAAAGGCTGCAGGAGCCACGTTTGCTAAAAACTTTAAACCTCTGGTGTGCACCATCCCACTGAGATACATTAGCCAAGCGTTTTCACAGGCGGAAGCGGTTTTGAAACCTTACCAAAAACGCTTGGTGTGCACCAGCCCTATATCTGTCTCTGACTGTATTTGATTTATAAACGCTTCAGAAAGCAATGGCTATATTGGTTGTGAAGCTCAGATAACTGAAGTTTCTTAACTCTTCCTGTACTGGAAACAATATTAGACTCTTATCTCTGCTGCTAATGTTTTACTTCTTAGCTGTACTACACATAGAAATCATTATATCATAAGTTTATTTTCACTTCGGCAAACTACACTGAGCATTGCTTTTTAGTAGGAGGGCTTTTTGGTCTCTTATTAGTCATCTATGCTTTCCTAGTGGTTCTGGGTCACCCTGATCTGTCTGAGTAATTTGTTGAACCGGTTCAAGCCCCTATCCCATAGAGCCATATCACTCCCTGCCATGTACTGAGGAGAACTAGAAAGTCTGAAACAGGCTGTCTGCGGGTTGATGTGGCTCTGTAATACTGGGCATACACGGGAGTTGTGCAGCCTTATCGATCGAGCCTGATGGCTCGATTGATAATATCCGACAGGTCTGATGACCTGCCGGATAGATTTCCTGCTCGATCCCCGCCGGCGGACAATCGAGTGGCTGATAAGGAGCGCTGGCGGGGATCGATCCGCGCGGACGAGCAGGGATGCGTCGGCATCAAGCCGCTGGCTCGGTCCGACGCATAATTGTATCAATGTATGCCCAGCATAACCTTTATTTTTTTTATTATAAAGGTTTGCTATACCCCAGTGGTTCTGGATGTGAGCCGGGCTTTCAGGGGCAAAAATAGAGAATTTGTATATTCAGGAGTGATGCATCATACATTGGCTCACTTAAAGTTGAATTATCCTGAACTGCCACTCCTAGCAGTTTGGACATACCCAGATGAATGTTCAGACGTCCAAGCAAATATCAAAATACATCAAATACTTGGTGTAGTAATCCTTTTAAGCCAGCAGATGGCAGTATTCCCTCACTTATGGAGCCTTCTGTGCTTGCTGCTGTCAGAGCCTGGAGCATACGTTTAACCCCTGCCCAACCTTTGCAGCCTGAACATGTATTCCCAGAAAGAATCCTCTGTAGTGGCTCCCCAGCAGGGACGTGGTTAATGAATCAGAGAGTGGAGTGTTGGTGGGATTTGCACTCCCCGTGTAAAGGATGCAGCGAGGATGTCTATTTGAAGCTTGATTTCTGGGGGAGGAGGGGGGGGGGGGGTGGCTATAGTGGGACCCCTGCAGCAGCAGCCTCTAAAAGCCTTTCATGTCACCTTAAAGCCTCCTGCGAGGAAGAGCATCCTGCCCTCCATAATTACATCTCACTTCCAAGCATGTCCTCAAAGCCGGCTCTTCTTAGGGAAATCGTTTCACCGTGACCCCGCCGCGCATGCCTCCGCCGCTCCGCCACACAGGCTCATTCCCAGAATACGCTTTATTGTTGTTTATCTTTAAAGGTGGCGGCATAAACGGCTGTGTAATTCTGCAGATGAAGGGAGGAGATGACCTAAATAACAAGTAGAGAGAATTCTCAGCGTAGTCGCTGATAACACCGGGAAAGGGAAGGTGTCTGATGAGAAGGGAGGGGGGTGTTATTGCATTATTTAATGCACGAGTCAGTTAAAGGGGAACTGAAGAGAGAGGTATATGGAGGCTGTCATGTTTATTTCCTTTTAGACCATACCAGTTGCCTGGCAGCCCTGCTGATCCTCTGCCTCTAATACTATTAGCCATAACCCCTGAACCAGCATGCAGCAGATCAGGTGTTTCTGACATTATTGTCAGATCTGACAAGACTAGCTGCATGCTTGTTTCTGGTTTTAATCAGATACTACTGCAGAGAAATAGACCAGCAGGGCTGCCAGGCAACTGGTATTGATTAAAAGGAAATTAATATAGCAGCCTCCGTATACCTCTTACTTCAGTTCCCCTTTAACGCGAGTCTCTTTGTACAAAAGAACAGACGGTATTCCAAGAGGTGTACGGAAAAGTTCCTGCAATTGTTTTGAAAATTGCTTAAAGGACCTCTGTCACGAAAATCTTAAAATTTTAAAATACATGTAAACCTATACAAAATAAGAAGTACGTTTCTTCCAGAGTAAAATGAGGCATACATTACTTTTCTCCTATGTTGCTGTCACTTACAGCAAGTAGTAGAAATCAGGGCTGTGGAGTCGGTACAAAAATCTTCCAACTCCGACTCCTCGGTTTATGAAACCATGACTCAGACTCCGGGTACCCAAAATGGCTCCGACTCCTCGACTCCGACTCCTTACTCTTAATACTTACCAGGGCTGTGGATTTTGTACAAAAATCATCCGACTCCGACGTTTATGAAGTCAACGATTCCGACTCCGGGTGCCCAAAATTACTCCGACTCAGCAGCCCTGGTAGAAATCTGACATTACCGACAGATTTTGGACTAGCCTATCTTCTCATGAGGGGTTTTCAGGGTTTTCTTTATTTTTAAAGGCACTTAGTGAATGGCAGGCCAACTGCCAAAGAAGTGTAAGGTGAGCAGGGAGGCTGGCCAACATTATTGTATAAATATTTTTCAGGGAATGTCTTTATAAAGAGTAAATGCCATGCTGAGAATCCCACATGAAGAGATGGACTAACCCAAAACCTGTCGGTAATGTTAGGTTTCAACTACCTACTGTAAGTGAAAGCAACATAGGAGAAAAGTAATTTATGGCTCATTTTACTCTGAGAGAAATGTACTTATTTGTATGTTTTTAAATTTTTAAAATTTTTGCGACCGTTCCTCTTTAAAGAACACCTGAAATAAGAGAGGACGAATGTAACAGAGGCACTGAATCAGAATAAAATGCGTTGAAAATGGTTTAAAAGGGAGGTAGTGGTGGACTTATCACACTCAATGGCTGTTTTCAAGGTAGATCTTTACTCAATAAGAAAAGAAGTGCAACGTAGACTCCACTGTGACACATTTCACGGGCGTACCCGCTTCCTCAGGCAAACTTAGTGTAGCATCTGTTTGACCGAAAGCGACAGGCTGACTTGCTTAGACAAACAGATGCTCCACTAATTTTGCCTGAGGAAGCAGGTATGCCCGCGAAACCAGTTGTAGTAGAGTTTGTTGTGCTTTTTTTTTTTTTTCCCTAATGAATAAAGTTCTACCTTGAAAATTGCCGTTATGTGACCAACTACCTGGAGATGAGTCCACCACTACCTCCCTTTAAAGAGAATCTGTACTCTAATATTCTTACAATAAAAAGCATACCATTCTATTCATTATTTTCTCCTGTGCCCCTCTGTGCTGTTTCTGCCTCTTCCTGCTGCAATCCTGGCTTGTAATTAACAGTTTTAGGCAGTGTTTACAAACTAACCAGCTTCTAATAGGCTCAGCTAAGCATAGTGTGTGAGTCATTCAGAGTGTGCAGGGGGCCTGCAGAGGGTGAGTATCGCTTCTACCAATCACAAGCAGCCCTGCACATTCCACACAATCAAGCCTTAGCCCGACAAACAGGACAGAGGAAAGATACATTGATTTATTACAGAGACAGTGCAGTTAGGAAAGACTGCAGTAAGCCAGAGCAGATTAGAACAGGCAAAGGAACTTATAGGATAGAAGAACTAAGGCTGAAAAATTTGTTAGAGTCTCTTTAAACTGTTTTTAACACATTTTATTCTGATTTGGTGAATCTGCTTCATTTGTTATTATTATTATTATTATTATTATTATTATTATTATTGTATCCCCAAAATACTTTTTAACCGGAGTGGGGACAGTTGTGATCGCAGGACATGGTCGCAGGTCATGTAGCATTTTAGCCCTGTTCGTGGTTAATGCTATGTATAGAAGCGTTGCAAAATCGATTTGAAGTGTGATTTGGGGGCCGAGCATTTTGATTTTCAAGTAAATTTAATTATACTTGCCGAGTGTGCCGATGACCAGCTTCTGCCCGTAGCCCCTCCCCCCTGGAAAAAGAGGTCACAGTCGCTCATCTGATTGGTCCTAGAAAAGCATCTATGACCCTCTTCCATTGGGGGCGGGGCTACAGGCAGAAGCCTGACATCCGGGCACCTGGTAAGTACAATAACGTTTATGTAAGAAAAACTCTAATCAGAAGCACTGTGCAGTTTTCTGTACAGTGCTTCAAAACGGAGGGAAACGCGACCACAATTGCCCTAGGAATCACTGCACACAGCGCTGCGGCTGTTCCTAGTGGGCTCCAGCCCTTACTGGGATTTCTAAAAACTACAGATCACGTTTCAGGAAGATTGGCAACACCGAGCTGTAACATACACATCAGATGCCTAGTAGGTAATTTCAGAGCGCTGATCCCTGTAGGCCAGACTAAACAGGTGGGCTTTCAGTATAGCTTTAAACACCTCCAAGGATGGAGCTGTCCTTGCTGAGTGTGGTAAGGAGTTCCAGAAGTTAGCAGGAGCATGACAGAAGGCTTTTTAGTTCCAACGGTTTCGAGATGGGGTCTAGGGGGATGACCATTGGTCATTGGTAATCATTGGGATGATTGCATCCTATTGATCTGGGGTTGTGGGATGTGTGGTTCAGTAACCCCAAGTACTTCCGATAGTCTGTAACTAAATTGCCAGAAGATATGATCCCACTGATTGAAACCGTTTGAAACAGCCAGTGATCTGTTATCCCCCTAAACCAATTCATAAACCTAATGTTTCTAAAATCTGAAATGCAAGTGCATTCCTGAATGAATTTGTAGGGTTTCACATTTGTAGCGTATGTGTAGCCTGTAGCTGCTGGCCATGGATTTACCTTCTAAAGCAAGGTAATGGAGAACAATCACAAATTTAGCGTTGGCGTCCTTTATTTTGTTGGTATAGATGAGGCCTCTTTCAGGCGGGAGTTTGATCTGTACACTTGTCAAGCAGTTCAGTGTCCCGTCTGCCGCCCACCATCACCGTTTGGGTGCAATTAAGATGCAGCTGAATGGCAGCGTTTGCAATGCCATCAAGCACTGACACGCAGTGGTGTTACCCAGCAGCAGAGAACTTTGACCTGTTTGAGATGTGGGCTCAGATGTGACTTCATGGGGGCGCTGCCTGTCCACCGTTGGGCAGAGTGCTAACAAGCACACAGACCAGTGCAAGAGAACAACTGCCAGGCGGTGATTTCACCCCCTTCAGCTTGCCAGTATGAAAGAGTCGTTAGGGTGGTCAGGCAAGAAGGGACTTTGAGGTGGTGGGAGGCTGGAATGATGACCGTAAATTGACACGCTGGGCTGCGCTCCTCTATCAGCACAGTGCCTTCATCTAAGCCAGTGATCTGCAAACTTGGCTCTCCAGCTGTTAAGGAGCAGCAGTCTGACAGCCACAGTCATGATTCATAAAGGCAAATGCATTGTGGGACTTGTAGTTCCTTAACAGCTGGAGGGCCAAGTTCGCAGATCACTGATCTTGCCCATAAAACCATGATGCTCAGGTCTTGCAGAAAGTCTTGGTGTCGGCATTGAAGACCTCTCCAATGTCTGGGGGACTAGGGATGGTCGGAAATCCCAATTTCCGCCAATGCCGATTAACTTATTCCACCGATTTCTGAGGAGTTTTTTTTTTTTTTCATTTTTTTGCATTCATTGGCTAAATATGTCGGAGTTGACTCGGAAGTATTGGACCAATCGGAGCATGCAGAATTTTACAGCGGTAATCCTAGTACCATGGAAATGTCAGGCCAATCACAAGACTTCGGAATAATCAGTAGTATCAGAGTCTTGTGATCTAAAATTACCACGGTAATCCTGCATTCTCCGATTGCTTCAATGGTTCTAAAATTACCGAGTTGCGGTAATGCGGTATTTCCATGGAAATCAGATTTCCAATTTCTGATCAGAAATACTGATTTCTAATTGAAAATACAGAATTTCAATTCCTCTGAATCGGAATGAGCTTCCCTACCGGGGACATCTGTCCTCCTCTGATGGAGAAAACTCTCGTACGCAGCCTGCTCGGAGTTAATAGGCTGAGATTTGTTTTTTGGGGTTTTTTTTATTTTCCATTTCTTAGCAGGTCCATCTGGAGATGGAAATTCAATTTTTTTTTTTCCTGTTGATTGAAATTATTTATTTCCCGGCCGCTTTGGGGAAGGGGGCCCCGTTGAACGCGCGCTTCTAATGGCGGTACCCTTGGAGGAACAGGGATGTACCGTCAAGGACACAGAAAAGACCAATAAAACCATGAGTGACGTTAGGCTACCAATTTTCCCAGCGGGAGAGTCACGCCGCTTGATTTGCTACCTCTCGCCGAGGCTGGCGGGGGCCATGTTGATAAATCAGACAAGCACTTAAAATTTTCTCGTTGCCGAGACTAGAGGGAAAAAATGAGAAGTGTATGTGGGCATTGAAGCATGGCCTCAACGTCAAAGTCCCCAAACTTCTTTTTAGCCTTTCCTAGCTCCTGATATAATGAATTGTGTAGTACGGGTAAAGAATACAACTTTAGTAGCAAAGAAAAGCGCATCATATTTTTTATTTTCAGTTATATAGCTTTTTTTATAGCATTGCATTATTCAGAATCAGAATCACTTTTATTCGCCAAGTACAACAGGTGTCGTACTCGGAGTTATTTGTGGTTCACATGGCATAGGCGAAGTACATGAGACAGGTAATACAGATGTGCAAAACCGATATTTAAAGATAATTGCATATGCGCAGTAGTACATATGACCTTCACATTTACAATCACAGGACCGGAGATCAACAGTTAGAGTAGCCCGTGGGGCCTTCGTTAAAGGGAACCTTAACTGAACGGGGGGTAAAGAGTTTTACTTACCTGGGGCTATTACCAGCCCCCTGCAGCAGTCCTGTGCCCTCGGCGCCGCTCTGGAATCCTCTGGTCCCCCGCTGTCACTTAGTTTCGTTTTTGACGACTCACCAGTCACCGGCCACCATGCGTATTATTGGACGCATTCACCAATGCAATTAGCGCTATTGCGGACCGCAACGCGTACAAAAATTCCGCATTACGCACGCGTAGATATGCGGCAACGCGTACTTTTGTACGCGTTGCGGTCCGCAATAGCGCTAATTGCATTGGTGAATGCGTCCAATAATACGCATGGCGGCCGGCGACTGGTGAGTCGTCAAAAATGAAACTAAGTGACAGCGGGGGACCAGAGGATTCCAGAGCGGCGCCGAGGGCACAGGACTGCTGCAGGGGGCTGGTAATAGCCCCAGGTAAGTAAAACTCTTTACCCCCCGTTCAGTTAAGGTTCCCTTTAAGTCAATTAGTGCAGTTTAATATCAGGCTGAAGTTCAACAGCAGAACTGCTTGAAGGAAGGAGTTCCTGCGCCTGGTGGTTCTGGATAGTATAGTTCTATAACGGCGGCCTAGTGGGAGGAGCTTGAAGTAGCGACTGCCTGGGTGGGAGGGGTCGCGGGACATTATGGTGCCCCTTTCTTCATCCTAGTGGAGTGGAGGAGATCAAGAGGTGGTAGGGGAGATCCAATAATCCTTTCCGCATCAGTTATTGTTACTCTCTGCAGTTTGTGCCTGTCACTAGCTTTTGCACCAGCATACCAGACAATGACCGAGGAGCAAAGGATGGATTCTATGGTGGCGGTATAGAAACTGGTCAGCAGCTCCCGCGGCATGCCAATTTTTTTTATTCTGTCATATTTGCAGTTTGCTCTGTTACAGTTTAAAATACAATGTATGGTTTGCAGGGCTAATGACACTTTGAACTTTGAGCAGTTAAAGAGAAACTCCAACCAAGAATTGAACTTTATCCCAATCAGTAGCTGATACCCCCTTTTACATGAGAAATATATTGCTTTTCACAAACAGACCATCAGGGGGCGCTGTATGACTGATTTTGTGCTGAAACCCCTCCCACAAGAAGCTCTGGGACCGCGGTACTCTGGGCAAACTGCCACAATGTAACAATGTTCACAGACAGGAAATAGCTGTTTACAGCTGTCTCTAACAGCCAAAACAGCTAGGAGCAGCTACATAACCTGCCCACAGTAAAAATGTCACCATGTAATGTCAGAATGTAAATCAGGGAGAGGAAAGATTTTACAATGAGCAAACACTGACTAAATCATTAATACATAATTATTGTAAAAATGAAGCACTTTTTTTATTACATGATTTTCACTGGAGTTCCTCTTTAAACCTTATCTGAAGCGGTCTGTCATTGTTTCTGTGATGTATAAGTGCTCCAGAAAACGACACTGTAGCAAACCCAAGTTGGGTCACAGAGCTCAGAGAAGCTCTTTTCCATAGATAACTGAAGGTTCTGAACTCTTCGTGTACTGGAAACAATGTTAGACTCCTACCGGTATCTGTGCTACTAATGTTCTATTTCTTAGCTAAATTACATATACAATTCATAACGTTTCCCAAGTTTACTGAAAATATAATAAAGAATTCCTTCCCAACTCCAGGTGGCAGTCAGATCAACTCTGCTGGGGATTGCCAAGTAACTATAGAGGCCGTTTAGTGCAAGGAAAGCAACCACACCTTCTTTAAATGCAGGTATAGAATTTGTCAGGACTACTTCCTGTGGTAGAATATTCCACCTTTTAACAACTCTTACTGTAAAGAACCCCGTCTTAAATAGATGCCAAAACTTTTTTTTTTTTCCTTCAAACTTGGATCTTGTCCCCTTGTCATTTGTACAACCCTAAGGACAAAAGCTTATATGTATAGACCTCTGATGTATTAATACATGTTAATCAGGTCACCCCTTAACAGTCATTTTCCAAACTAAATAAGCCTAGCTTGTCCAACCTCTCTTGGTAAATGAGAAATCCATCCCCCTGATTAATTCAGTAGCCCTCCTTTATTCCTGTTCTAGTATGCCAATGTCCTTCCGATAGTGTGGTGTCCCAAACTGTGTACCATACTCCAGATGGACATGTACTGTGTACCATACTCCAGATGTGGCTCCACGAGTGATTTATACAGGGAGAGTAATATACGGTACAAGCATCTCGTGATTTTGTTTGCCATTTTATGTATCCCAGAATTTTACTTTAACTGCTGCTGCTTGGCATTGGATATGGGTGTTTAAAGGGAACCAGAGACTTAGAAAATGAAAAAAAGATTTCATACATACCTGGGGCTTCTTCCAGCCCCATAAGCCTGGATCACTCCCACGCCACCATCCTCCGCTTCCTGGGTCCGCCGGTACCGGGTCCCGTCACTTCCGGCGGACGCGGCCAATTGTCCACATCACAGGGGCTCCCAGCATACCCTTACGCGTGCGGCTGCGCAGTATGCATCCGCACGCATAATGGTATGCTGGGAGCCCCGGTGATGGGGACAATTTGCCGCGTGCTGACGCCGACTGACCGAAACTACGGGACCCGGAACTGGCTGATACAGGAAGGGGAGGACGGCGGCGTGGGAGCGATCCGTGCGTATGGGGCTGGAGGAAGCCCCAGGTATGTATAAAACCTTTTTCCTGGCGTCTCTGGTTCCCTTTAACTTATCAATGCGTATTCCCAAGTCCTTTTCCAAGTCTGATGTCCCCAGCTGCAAGCCATTTATCTTATATGTTCTATCTTTAGCATGTCTATGGGGCATGACCTAACATTTATGTACATTAAATTACATCTGCCATCTGTCTGCCCATATAGGCATCCTGTTGAGATCCTGCGGTAAAATGTCACTATTGTGCTTAGTGTTTTTAATTCTGTATCATTTTGTATCATCTACTAAGATGGCAACATTACTCTGTATACTATCTTCTAGATCGTTGATAAATATTTTAAAAAGGATTGGACCTAGTACTGACCCTTGCGGTACCCGATTGCTAACAGTTTCCCATTTTGAATATGCTGTAACCCATTTACCATAACTCTTTGCCTTCTGTCCCTTATCCAGTTTTCTATCCACAAATACAGATTTTCCTCTAGTCCCTGTGTCCTCCGCTTCTGCACCAGGCTATTGTGGAGTCAGAAGCCTTTCCAAAGTCCAAGTACACTACATCTATAGCTTTCCCAAGATCTAAATGTGCAGTCACCACTTCATGAAAGCTGAACATGTTGGGTTTCCAGACCAACAGAGAAAAAGACTATACCAGATATAGTGTGCATTTTGTATGCAGCTAAACAGAAATAATCAGGCTTGATGCTTTGGGCATCTGCCCTTCCTTAAAGGGAAGGTTCAGGGAGGGTGGGGAAAAAATGAAAATCAATTTCCACTTACCTGGGGCTTCCTCCAGCCCGTGGCAGGCAGGAGGTGCCCTCGCCGCCGCTCCGCAGGCTCCCGGTGGCCGACCCGGCCAGGCCGGCTGCCAGGTCGGGCTCTTCTGCGCTCCAAGTCCTTGTACTTCTGCGTCCCACGCCGGCGCTCTGACGTCATCGGACGTCCGCCGGGCTGTACTGCGCATGCGCAGAACTACTGCGCATGCGCAGTACAGCCCGGCGGACGTCCGATGACGTCAGAGCGCCGGCGTGGGACGCAGAAGTACAAGGACTTGGAGCGCAGAAGAGCCCGACCTGGCAGCCGGCCTGGCCAGGTCGGGTCGGCCACCGGAGACCACCGGGAGCCTGCGGAGCGGCGGCGAGGGCACCTCCTGCCTGCCACGGGCTGGAGGAAGCCCCAGGTAAGTGGAAATTGATTTTTTATTTTTTCCCCACCCTCCCTGAACCTTCCCTTTAAACGTGCTGTCTCCTAGCCCAGGTTCCCTCACTAGTGCAATGTGCTTCTTGCCAAATCGCAGATGCTCGGCTTGCTGCATTTTTGGTTCGCTCCAAATGAGTTGTAGGAGCAGCACCCACTTGCAGGAGAAAAGGCGTGCTGGCAAGCAAGGTGAATTGTGTGCTTCAGGGCGGCAACAATTATAGGGAGACGAGAGGCAGCTCCCCTCCCCAAATGTTGCCCTTATACTGCTGGTCTCCCCCTCCCTAGATGCGCGGCGTCACTTCACTCACCTGCTCTCAGCGTTCCAGCGATGGGATCTCCGTCCGTCCAGCATCCTGTATCCATGGCTACAGCGGTGCCTCATGTGACCTGTTAACCTCTTAGCCACCCATGTACAGTATATCTACGCCCCTTTAAACTTCCGCGCCTGGGGCATAGATATACGTACTTCCGCCGCCACGTAGTGGCAACGCAGTTCCCATTCATTGATTTTAATCCCCGCAGCAATGATCAGCGACTTTTATGAGAAGCTGCGCGATCATGGTGAAAAACAAGTTTCCCATCCTCACTACACTTCCTGTAAGCGTACATACTATGCTTACAGGGCACATTTAACAAAACAAAAAAAAGACAGGCCATCTTGTGGCCGAAAAATAAACTACATTTACAATATTTTTAATTTTAAATGAACCAATTACCTTCCACACAACCCCCCCCCCCCCTCCCCCCCATAAGTTACCAATTTTTATTTTATTTTTTTGTAAAAAAAAACAAAAAACAAAAAAAAAAAAACCTAGTTAATTACCTAAGGGACTGAAGTCTTAATATGTATGTCAAGAGGATATATTACTGTTACTTTATAAGTTACTAGTAAAAAAGCTAGGCTACGGGCGCCCCTCCCCAAGCAACGTGAGCACAGATTTGTCCTGCTCACTCGTCCTCCGCCGCTGTCTGCAGTATATGCACACAGGTGGAGATGTTGCTGGCTTGGCAGTTGGAAAAAGCTGTTATTTCCCACAATGCAATGAGGTTCACAGACAGCAAACTGTCAAATCTGGAAACACACACACACACACACACACTTACACACTTACACACTTACACACTTACACACTTACACACTTACACACTTACACACTTACACACTTACACACATTACACACTTACACACTTACACACTTACACACATTACACACTTACACACATTACACACTTACACACTTACACACATTACACACTTACACACATTACACACTTACACACACACACACACATACATATATACACCCCCCCCCCCCCCCCCCGCAGAGACAGGTTTTATTATATAGGATGGGCTTGTAATTGGGGATGAATGCAATACTGAAAAAAATGCACCTTTATTTCCAAAAAATTAAAATATTGTTGCCAGACATTGTGATAGGGACATCATTTAGATGGTGCTATAACCGGTACAAACGGGCAAATAAATTACATGGATTTTAACTACGGAGCATGCATTATTTATAAGCTATAATGGCTTAAAAATGTTTGCATGCTGGTATAGCTGCTGAGCTAATATTGACAGTGCTACTTTTTTGGTGCATTTGCATTTCTATCCCATGGAACTTTGGACAAAGCAATATTTGCATGGGGAGCTGCATGCTATCCAGTGGGAACGAGGCCTATAGTCTATAGCATGAAAGTGTGCTGGATTCGGGATTTTGTATCCCATGTCTTCTCACGCCTCTAACATGTTTAAATTACTTTTTTACCCACAAGTCTTTTTTTTCCTTTAATAAGACCAGTAATGCTCCTATTAGCATACACTGCCCATAAAGCATTTCCTGAAGGCCTCCTAAGTTGTCTTTTAGCGTTTCCTAAACCCGATATACAGCCGTGGCGGCGAGCGGTTATATTTTGTAGCAGAACGCACCGTCTGCTTCAGAAGTAAAAGCGTAAATGAAACTGATCAATTCCCCCGCAGCCGCCGCGATCCTGACAGAGCGGCCGCATTAAGGCAAGGGGCCGGTCTCCTCATCCCTGATCCACGACAGGACGCCTCTCCTCTCCGGAAGAAAGATGCCTTCTTTATGGCGGCCGGGCAGAGATGCGGCATCGGTCCCCTGGTGATTGGGCCTTGTTAGTTTATGGCATTTATTGGGAGGAATTTACCATTCGACCGATATATGTAAACTGTGTTTGCAGCGATGGCAGCACGAGTCAGCGGAGTGGAACGCGGAGTAAATCTTTTATATTACTCGGGAATAGATAAACAAGGCAGGCTGAGCACTTTAGCCCACACTGTGCTGTGTGAGGGATGCCAAGTTCATTAAACTATTCATCTCAGGGAGAGACTTGTGCGGCGGCGTGCCCATAAACTCCACCGGTGACCATGCTGGCTTTTTAAAGGCAGACCAAAGCCATCTTTAAGAGGCGCTTGCATCTTCGGCTTACATTTACAGCCCAGACAACATGATACAGAAATAAAACGATGGAGATGGCCTATCTGTCCGATTTTATGATGTAACTTTGCTGGGGTGGCATGTACTGACATTTTGGTTCAGTGATGGTGAAAAGGGGGGGGGGGGGGGCTTTTATCAAGCAGGTCTTCCTGTATACCAGTAAGTATTTTGCAAAGGTTACATCATTACTATGTATTCCATCTGCTAGATCATTAATAAATAGATTGAATAGGATTGGACTTAATACTGAGCCTTGCGGGACCCCACTACTAATAGTTTCCCATTTTGAATGTGACCTATTTACAATCACTTTTTGCCTTATGTTCCTTAAAGTGAACCTAAAGGGAAGTAAAGAGTTTCACTTACCTGGAGCTTCTCCCAGCCCCCTGCAGCCGTCCTGTGCCTGCACCGGTCCTCACCGATCTTTTTTTATTCCCCTGCCGCAGCTTAGTTTCATTTTCTTCTGACTGACTGGGCAGACAACTGCGCCTATGCGGCCCTGGCCGTGTGCATCCTTGTCTGCGTTCCTGTCGGCAAGAGCATCCTGTGCAGTAAGAGAAAACCTTGTTACTGCGTCTATGCTGGACACTCTTGCCGACGGGAACACAAACGAAGATGCATGCGGCCTGAGCTGTGTAGGGGCAGTGACCACCGACTGTCAGTCTTCAGAAAATGAAACTAAGCCGCCGCGGGGGACCAGAGGAAGGCGCAGGATGGCTGCAGGGGGCTGGGAGAAGCCCTACGATCACTACCATTCCAGTGCAGGAGACTTGGGCGCAGCATTAAGTAACTTCAGCGCTGTCAGCAGACGGAGCTGAAGTCACTTATATAACACTAATTCGGCCTCCAGCATTTGCTGGAGGCCAAATTATTTCATTCCCCACCATCCATGGCGGCCTTGGGGGAAAAGTATTTAACATCAATGGGAATTTCTCAATAATCCCTAGCGCTACACAATCCTTATCGTTCTCCAATTGTGTCTTCCTCTACACAGTTCTTTGTCCAAGTTATATCACCTCCACCACACCCGGCAAGAATACGACTCACCCTTTCATAAGACCAGCAAATGGTCTAGAAGCGCCTTGGGGTTATTCCCTGGTCACCCCCGACCAAACCGATCTGATGTGTGTCCTGTGTGTATTATGGTCTCCAGCCCATATTCTTAAGGTTCAACAGTTCTCCAACTCTACGCTTTCCTCTTCAATTATGCTTAATCATAGACCTCCCAAAAAGAGGCACAACATAGCGTAATACTGCTTTTAAAATTTTAATTCTAAAAAATTTTATATTGCACTTACAATTTAAAATCTTTGTCTGCACATGAGTTTGTTTGACGGGCTCTCCCCCGTTTGTGTGGGCCACTGGGGGCTTTGCTGCTGTCCAAGGGTGGTCGCCGCTGCCGCGCGCACAGCCGTCCACTCCTCACTGCCCGCTCACGTCCTCCCATCTCCTTTCCAGCCCCACCCACCTCCATGCTGGGGCTATGATCGGCCTCCCTCAATATAAACAATAACTTGTGGAGTGCGTTTCACTCACACCGCTCACTGCCGCCCCATTGCAGCCCATTAAGCGCCTAGAAAATGCGTGTCTTATTCAAAAACGCGCATATCAACCATTGTGGCCGGACCAACACCATACTGGTAATATTTCATTGCCCATCTCAACCCCCCTACCCACCAGACTCCCCAACATAAGCCAATCCTTCATCCCCCTCCCATCACACATTTCACATTGATTCGGCCACATTTGAGATGCGCAAAATGTGATCCCACTGCCGCCTGATGAGATGGGAGGTCTATGATTAAGCATAATTGAAGAGGAAAGCGTGGAGTTGGAGAACTGTTGAACCTTAAGCATATGGGCTGGAGACCATAATACACACAGGACACACATCAGATCGGTTTAATCGGGGGTGACCAGGGAATAACCCCAAGGTGCTTCTAGACCACTTGCTGGTCTTATGAAAGGGTGAGTCGTATTCTTGCCGGGTGTGGTGGAGGTGATATAACTTGAACAAAGAACTGTGTAGAGGAAGACACAATTGGAGAACGATAAGGATTGTGTAGCGCTAGGGATTATTGAGTAATTGGTTGTAACATTTGAAATCCCAGCGCACTGCCTGATAAGTGGACTTTATTGTTGTGTACAGAGTGCGCGCTGTTATCCTTAATAAATCAATGGGAATTTGTGCAGGAGCAGGATAAGCCATACACCGGCTGTATCCTGCACCCAAGTCTACTGTGCCGATTCCTTTCGTACGCGAAGCGCCAGATAAGTGAAACACTTTTTCTTTACTTTGCTTAAAGGAATACTATCGATTCACATATTTTTTTCAATTGACACAGGAATTGTTTGGGAAGTGCTGCTAAGTACTGGTGTGTACATTTTAGTAGCAACTTCTTTGTTTACTGTTATCAATATACATTCAAAGTTTACTGACGCCAAAACTGACGGCTGACTGAGCCATGAGGAGAGGGGAAATTCCCCTCACACTTGATCTGTTAACTCTATGTGTAGCTCTGTGTGTGACAGAGAGAGAGAGAGAGCGAGCTCCCAACAGCTGCAGCTCCTGTGTCCTGTGTTTCTGACTGACCTGTCTGAAGAGAGCAGAGGAAATGTAACTAATTGTCACAGCTTTTTCATACTGTTTTTGCTTTCAGAGTTTGATATGTTTGATATTTGCTTTCTGTAGTCTGATATGCAACTCTGGCTGTGCATTGAAGCAGACACCCCTTCTGCAATTGATTTGTCCCAATATAGCTAAATCCTACCCTCAATAAATTACAGCTTTTGCCTCTGATATTTAACATGAAAAGTAGGAAAATGTTTACACAGCTACTTAGACATTATTTGCACATTGTCATTTTAGAACACTTGGGTATCGATAGTATTCCTTTAAGTTTTACTTTACTCAGTTCTCTATCCACATATACACATTCTCCCAGTCCCTGTATCCTTCAATTTCGGCCCGGAATTTGTGGCATTGTCAATCGGGCATGCTTTTGGCGGCAAAGATTATGGGCCAGTACACACCAAAAACCTCTAGCAGATCTGCAAAACGCTAGAGGTTTTTGAAGCAGATTTTCAGAGCGATTCTAGGCATGTTTAGAGAGGTTTTCTACACATGCCTAGCGTATTTTGGAGCGTTTTTGTGTAGCAGATTACAAATATTGTTGCCCTATTTAAATTTGAAAGCTCAAAACGCTGGCGATTCCCACTGGCGGTTTGCGGGAGTGATTTTTTTTTTCTGGGATTTCACACATAAAAATCACTGGACACTGCAGCGATTTCTCCGTGATCGCGTTTAGCGCTATAGCACTGAAACGCAATTGCCAGAAAATCCCATGAAAATGGTGCAGGCTACGCGTCTGCGTTTGGCGATTTGCGTTAATCGCAGGCGATTAACGCAAATCGCCCAAGTAAGAACGGGCCCATAGAGTATAATAACACTAGCGCTTTCAAAAGCGTTTGAGCGTTTTGCCAGAATCGTCTGCAAAACGCTCTAGTGTGAATGGGCCCTTACAGTAAAGCTATTACGGAACAGCTTCTGTAACAAAAACGCCTGGAAAACTGCGCTGATTTAGCGGTTTTCCACTTTCCTATACTTTAACATTAAGGCAGAAATCTAAAAAATGCTGCAGGACCCAAGTTTGTGTTTGTGGAAAAAACGGGCCGCTCTGGTGTGCACCAGCCCATTCATTTTCATTAGCCAAGCGGTTTTCTATCCCCAATCGTTTTTAAAAACGCTCATGAACTGCTCTGGTGTGCACCAGCCCTTTCATCCGATTCCATAATTATCAAATTGGCTTGGTGATTGGCCAACAAATCGTTAGATGTATGGGCACCAATTTTTCCAATAAGGGTTCTTTTGCACTGCGGGTTGCGGTGTGATTTGGTGTGAAGTCACACCACGCATTATAGCCGTGGTACAACCGAAGGAAAAGGAAAAGCAACTTCCGAGATTACGGCAGTAACGCACTGCTGTTTGTGCATTACTTCTGCAGCGCACTGAAACACTTCACCGCGTCGCACCGCAAGCAGTGTCATGTCTCCCCAGTGCAACAAGCTGCAGTAACTGAAAGGGTTCTAAGAATCTCCTTACATGGTCTACTCAGTATTCAAAATTTGTTGATCCAACCCACTATACTGGTTGAACTCGATGGACGTATGTCTTTTTTCAACCAAAATAACTATGTAACTATATTGCGGTGGTAAAATTGGCCAATCCAAAATTGAAGGCATGTACCAGGCTTTACTTATTTTATGCACCTCCTTAATATACTATTATGTATCTGGTCACGTGATCAGTTACCCCACTACTCATTCAAATCATTGCTTTGTCAGAGGATGGGACTGCGTGTGCAGGCTACAGGCACTCCCTGCATCTGCTTCAGGCTGGGAATGGGGCTGTTGTGTACATACTCCCAAAACCCGGGTTTCTGGGTGGAGTTTCTGAACTCTGACTCGTAAGACACCACTCACTGCTCCTCAGTTCCCAGCTCCCATCATGATTTGTAATGTAACAGCAGCCTATCCGACGCCTTCATGAGAGATTCAGCAGCCGCCCCACGTCTGGAGGTTTGGACCAGGCAACCGTTGAGATGTCTGGGAATCCTGATGAAAATATTTAGATTTTATAAGACAACACAATAAGTAACTGTGCCGACAACAGATGTACATTTCATGCTTCAAAAGCCCAACTAAAGCCAAAATTAAACGAGGCAAATTCAGAAAGCAATCATGTTGATTAGTGTACATAATAAGCATTTCCTTCACAAATGAAGTTTTCCAATTGAAATGCAACTATGCTGCAGCTGTGACCTGTCTGTGCAGCATTAAAGTATACCTGACCCCGGGCAGAGCTGCCGAAGTGTGTTCCTGCTGGACCCACATATTGCTGTGCATTGTCCGCTCCTCTCCTCTAAATATGGCAGCCTCCATTACCCACTCCATATGGGGTCACTTTAAAGTGAACCGAGGGGAGAGTGATATATGAAGGCTGCCATATTTATTTCCTTTTAAACAATACCAGTTGCCTGGCAACCCTGCTGGCCTATTTGGCTGCAATAGTTTCTAAATAACACCAGAAACCAGCATGCAGCTAATCTGGTCAGAGCTGACCATGTCAAACATCTGATCTGCTGCATGCTTGTTCAGGGTCTGTGGTTAAAAGTACTAGAGGCATAGGATCAGCAGGATAGCCAGGCAATCTGCATTGTTTAAAAGGAAGTAAATATGGCAGCTTCCATTTCACTCTCACCTCAGGTTCAAAAAATGAAAGGTGAGGTGGCTAGGGAGGGAAAATTAGATGCTTACCGCCTCTCTTGTTCCCTGCCGTCAGCCGCTGGTCTTCTCCAATAGATGCCTGTGTCGGGCAACTCTCCTGACCTCTAACCCGGACATACTGCACCGCACATGCGCAGTATGTTCATTCTTCACCACTTCTGCCGGCGCATAATTTCAGCAGAAGCAAGTTCACTCCCCTAGCTCCTCCTTCATAGCATCTTGCGCTCCACGCAAGGAGGAGCCAGGGGCGTGCACTTGCTTCTGCCAAAATTATGCGCCGGCAGAAGTGGTGAAGAACAGACATACTGCGCATGCGCGGCGCATTATGTCTGGGATAGAGGTTAGGAGAGTCGCCCAAAAACCGGCATCTATTGGAGAAGACCGGCGGCTGACTGCGGGGAACAAGAGAGGCGGTAAGTATCTAATTTTCCCTCCCTAGCCACCTCACCTTTCATTTTTTCAGTTGTGTATCCTTTAAAGAGACTCTGTTCTTTAACAAAATACCTGTGGGGGGTACTCACCTCTGGATCCTATCACGGCTTCCCCAGTCCTCTCTGTGTCCCACAGTGGTCTCGCTGCAGCCCACGGAATGCACAGCTGACAATTTGTCAGGCTATCCAATAGTAACCTTTTCTGGTTCCAGCAGGGGCGCTGTTGCTGCTCTCTGCTCTGAAATAGGTGGAAATAGCCGATCTCAGTCTGGTCCGCTCTACTGCGCAGGCGACTTGCTCCTGCGCAGTAGAGAGGACCCGACTGGGATTGCCTATTTTGTAGCAGAGAGCCGCTACTGAGCCTGCGCTGGAGCCAGAAAAGGTAAATATTTACTTGGCCGCTGTTCATGGATCTGCAGCAAGACCCCCGTGAGGTGAGTACCCCCCAGGGGCATTTTATTATTGATACAGATTCTCTTTAACCCCATTAGCAGTCACATATAGCAAGGCCAATTTTGTATGTTTTTGCTACTGGGGAAGTGTGCCTTCTTGAACCTAGCATGGTATGCAGGGCGGCAGGGAGCTTTCAGATGACATCTCTTCTCCAATCGCGACGCTGCAATGCCAACTTCTTATTTGGAGTTCCGATCGCATGATAAGACGTGGTCGTAACCCAGGGGATGGTGTTGCAGAGTCGCAGGGTGTTGGAGGAGGGGTGATGGAAGATTCTCTTGTTACGCCTCTTCCACCACTGGGCAGCGCTGCAACGCTGACACCATCCCCTGGGTTATGATCACGTCATATCATGTGATTGGAACTCAGAAGAGGATGCCAGGAGTACAGTGGTGCCAGAGGGTGAAGAGAAGCTGATCCAGCCGTCCGGAGCAGGTTAAAGAAGCTCCCTGCACTGCTCTGCATTAGTCAGCTAAACAGCATATGCCATCTGAAGATCCCTGGTGTCCAGACAGATATTGCGTGCAGGGCTGCTATTAGTTTAAGCAGGCATGGTCCTCGATGTGCCTCTTGTGAGGTCATAAAGCTGTCGAGGGTGTGATGTCACCATCTCAGGACTCTCTGGAAAAGGGGTTTTTCTTTTGCAAGTAAAAGAGCATAGAGACTTCTTTTCCCAGTAGCTCTCAGCACAGCGAGAAGTTTTTAAACGGAGTCTGAAGTGAAAATGGGAAAACAAAATCCAGATACTTTGCTAAGAAGAGGGAAGGCTGTGTGACCTATAGAGTCTTCCTGTTCCTCTCCTCGTCCCGTCGTTCCTTCACTGGCTCCCCCATTAGTAGTCTTTGATCGATCCGTTGGAGACTGCTCTCTTCCGCTTTGGTTGGGCTTCACCAGTCTTTTTCGGGGGCACTCAGGCTGCTGAAGACGGGCCGCTCTGTACTGCACATGTGCGGGGATTCTCTCTCACGCACTCGCGCATGCGCAGTACGGAGCTGCCCGTTTTCAGGAGCATTCGGGCTCCTGAAGACTTCCGAAGCGTCCCGCAGTGGAAAATTTAAACAGAGGAGCCTGCAGGGGAACGAGGGGTTGAGGAGAGGAATGAGAAGGCTCTGTAGGACCCAGAGCTTAGGTAAGTATCTGTTTTCTTTTTTGTTTTGCCTTCAGACTCTTCAAGTGCAGATGGTGTCTAAATGGGGATTGACGTGTAGCTTAATTTTTTTTTTTTTTTTTTTTTTAATCCACAGTCCTGGAGTCGGGTTTTACAATCTGGCAGAGGCCCTGCAGCTCTTTCCATCACCGTGTGACTGGTTAGCTGCGTAAGGGAACCATGTCCCCAGTATCAGCCTGGCATCCTGCAACAGTGTGGAAATAACACTCAGCAGGTGTGGAGGGAAGATTACCCGAGTCCATCTCTCTCTCTTTCCAGCTCTGTCCGGAGGGACATCTGAGTGAACACTCTTCCCTGAATGCTAATACTTGAAAGAGAAAATGACACTTTCTTTTTTTCCTGAATGCCTGAAATTTCCAGAGGCATTTTATCGCTCAGGTGTTGGCGCACGGCAAAGCGTAACGGCACAGCGCGATGGAACAGAGACCGTGTGCGAACCCTCCCCGCCGCGATGTTATCTGTAAATAATGGAGCCAATCTCCTGCATGCAAAGAAAGGATGATTTTAAATAATTTACCAGTTAATTACTTTGTAATGAATTTTTCATCGGGACGCCTTGAAACGCAGCAGCCCATAGGCCGATAGAGACGGTCTGGCAGGGCTCGCGGCGGAGGCGACTGACAGGTCTATACCGGAGCCAAACACTCACTTAGGAGATGAAGCGCGGCTGTAAATACCGTTACCGATGAATCAGGCAGGCCTGCTGGCGATGTCTGCGTGTCAGTCGGAATACGCAGATCTCATTGGAGGAATGGTACAGGTGTAAAGCCCTATCTACACGATACAATTTTTTGTGCGATCGGATCGAATTCGATTGATTAAATCCGACATGTCCGATCAGGATTCAATCGGTATTGTGATCGATTTGCCATTGTTTTGCAATGACATTCGACCACACAATCTAATCAAATCCCGATCGGATATGTTAGATTTAATCGATCAATTGAATTCAATTCGTTTGTATCGTGTAGATGGGGCTTAAAACCGGGGCTCAGAATTTCTGATCTGATTGGATCTATGATGGACTGATGTATGGGGGGGGGGGGGAGATCAGACAATTGGATCGTTTACAGTCAGATTTGCTGCACATCTGTACTTTTAGCGCCGCTTTGATTACATTAGTACACCTAGAGCAAGAGGGTTATGGAGGCTGCCATATTTATTTCCTTTTAAAGAAGACCAGTTGCCTGGCAGCCCTGCTAATCTATTTGCCTGCAGCGGAGTCTGAATCGCACCAGAAACAAGCATGTCAGATCTGACATGCTTGTTTCTGGTGCGGATCAGGTGTTAGAAACACCTGATCTGCTGCATGCTTGTTCAGGGTCTGTGGCTAAAAGTATTAGAGGCAGAGGGTTAGCAGGACAGCCAGGCAACTGGTATTGTTTAAAAGGAAATGCATATGGCAGCCTCTATATCCCTTTCAGGTCAGTTGTCCTTTAAAAACAACAAGAAAGCAGAAAAGCGCTCTGTGTGCAGCAGATTAAAGGGGCTTCCCGAGTGGGCAGGTCTCACCTGGATTGCTGGACTGTTTGCTCGGAAACAGCTGTTGTATGCATGTGTCTCTTAGCGGAAAGGGACCGGGCTCTGGCACTCCAGCGCTAGGCAGAGATGCTCCTGGATATGCAAGGCTAGCACATGCCCATGTAGTATAGGTGACACAAGGGGTTAATGTTTTACTAGGTGGGGGCAGGGGGAGAGAAACGCTTTATTATTTAAAGAGAAACTGAACTGAAAATAAAAAGTCAAAATAACCATACACAGGTCATGCTTGCCTCCTGTGCAGTTTACTTCTAAATCTCTTTCCCCTCTTCTGCGTCCTGTTTGGCCACTGTTATCAATGGAATTCTCCATCCTCCATTTTGAAAATGGCCATTACCCAAACACAGCTTCCTGGTCAGCACACTGTTAAACTGTAATATCACCCACTTGAGCCATAAGGAAACATGGACATTACCTTGCACATTCAGTTGCAGAGTGGGGATCGGAGGCTCGGGCTGCAGGCTGATCGCTGGAACGAGATAAGGTGAGTCAGGGTGCTTTCTGATCATTTTTTATAGCAATCTGGCCACCGAGGGGGGCTGCCTTGGTGGGGGGTGGGGCATCTAGCTGGCCCTTATGGGGGTGCGTGGACCCCTGGTGGGGGGTAAAATAAGAGGGGCCACATATTTTAATTTTAAGTGTAATTTTATACTGGGGCAGATCTGGCTATAA
This sequence comes from Hyperolius riggenbachi, assembly GCF_040937935.1. Classification (NCBI taxonomy): domain Eukaryota; kingdom Metazoa; phylum Chordata; class Amphibia; order Anura; family Hyperoliidae; genus Hyperolius; species Hyperolius riggenbachi. The sequence continues at coordinate 652,341,081 of NC_090646.1, forward strand.
TGGTGAGGGGGGCCCCTAATCCTGGGTGCACATACTAATCCTGAGGGCGCATCTGGCTATAGTGGGGGACCACTATTCCTGGGGACACATTTGGTTATAATGAGGGGCAGCAATCCTGGGGATACATCGGTCTATACTGGGAGGTGCCAAACACAGAGGAAACATCGGGCTATACTGGGGGTGGCTGATATTGGGGACACATCTGGCTATACGGGGGGGGGAGGGGGGGTCTGATACTCAGGACACATTTTGCTATCTATACTGGGGGACATAATACTGGTGACATGTTTTTATCTCCTGTGGCACTTTTTATTTTTAAACTGGAATTGATAAAAACTGAGAAAAAATGATTTTTTTTCATTTTCCCCCTCTTTTTCCCATTAAAATGCATAGAAAACTTTTTTGGTCTAGGGACAAAATACCCGCCAATGAAAGTCTAGTTTGTCCTGAAAAAAATCGATACCTAGATCATTTAGGTGTCGTGAGTAGGGATAAAGTTATGGCTGATTAAATAGGGACATAGATACAATGTCAAAATTGCTCTGGTCCAGAAGGGGAAAACAAGGTCTGGATGCGAAGTGGTTAAATAATTTAACTCGCTTCAGGTTCCTTTTAAAGAGACTCCGTAACAAAAATTGCATCCTGTTTTTTATCATCCTACAAGTTCCAAAAGCTATTCTAATGTGTTCTGGCTTACTGCAGCACTTTCTGCTATCACAGTCTCTGTAATAAATCAATGTATCTTTCCCTTGTCAGACTTGTCAGCCTGTGTCTGGAAGGCTGCCAAGTTCTTCAGTGTTGTGGTTCTGCTATGAATTCCCCCTTCCAGGCCCTTCTATGCACACTGCCTGTGTATTATTTAGATTAGAGCAGCTTCTCTCTTCTCTCTTATCTTTTACAAGCTGGATAAATCGTCCTCTGAGCTGGCTGGGCTTTCACATACTGAAGAATTACAGACAAGGGCAAAGCTGTTTGCAGGAGAAAAAAGAGCACTTTGCATGAGAACTGCAGGGAGAAAGAAACACACAAATGATCTCTTGAGATTCAAAAGGAATGCTGTATACAGCCTGCTTGTGTATGGATTTATTTTCTATGTGTGGACATACTGTACATCAACCTACTTCCTGTTTTGGTGGCCATTTTGTTTGTTTATAAACAAACTTTTTAAAACTGTTTTTAACCACTTTTAATGCGGCGAGGAGCGGCGAAATTGTGACAGAGGGTAATAGATGTCCCCTAACGCACTGGTATGTTTACTTTTGTGCGATTTTAACAATACAGATTCACTTTAAGGGTGACACTGTCACATATATATTCTGTTGAACTAAATCCGCGGGAACGACGGGAGAGCGCGCGCAAAAGTGCACGGCGTCCTGGAACGCACAGGAGGCACAATTAAGACGTGAAATTCACGTCCTGAAATCTTAAGAGGTTACAATCCGATATTTTTTTTCCTTATACTGGTTGCAGGTTGGGCAACCAGAAGAGTGCGAGTACCCATTTCGTTGATTAGTTAGATGAACTCCAGTGAACAAAATGTAATAAAAAAAAAGTGCTTCATTTTTACAATAATGAAGTATAAATGATGTAGTCGGTGTTGTGCCCATTGTAAAATCTTTCCTCTCCCTGATTTACATTCTGACATTTATTACATGGTGACATTTTTACTGCTGGCAGGTGATGTCACTGGAAGGAGATGCTGCTTGCTTTTTTAGCAGTTGGAAACCCCTGTAAACAGCTGTTGTTTCCTACAATGCAATGAGGTTCACAGACAGGAAACTGCCAGGACCATGGTCCTCACTGTTTCCTGTGGGAGGGGTTTCACCACAGTATCAGCCTTACAGAGCCCCCTGATGATCCGCTTGTGAAAAGAAATAGATTTCTTATGTAAATGAGGAGGTAACTACTGATTGGGATGAAGTTCAATTCTTGGTGACGGTTTCTCTTTAATGCGGAAACATTACACCAGACTTGGCTCATGTTGTCCCTGACTTTACATTTCTGTCTCCGCATATCACTCAATGTGTGGGAAGTAGGCCAGTAAGCGGGCTCAGGAAGGGTGGCAACGCGTGGCCGCATACTGGCGAGCGGCTGCCGCACCAGAAATACTTCAGTCTGAGGGAGAGGTACCAGCTGCACCAAATTGATATCAATCTCAGTAGATCTGGGCGGATAATCATCTCTCAGCCGCATGTAAGCAGCAGCTGCTGTGTAGAGATTGCTCTGTTTACAGGTCGTGACTACCGCAGGCCTCACCACTGCTAAGATATACCCCATTGTTCCCTCACACACCGCTCTCCCACTCCTCCGTCCTCACAGCCCCCTGATAGTTCCCATACATCATCCCCTAAGTAAGGAGAGTGGCTTCTCAAGCATAATTCACACATTAAATTTAATTCTTTGTTGTTCTTTTCCCCTCTCGCTCCCGCCGCTCGCCTGGTTCTGCTCGGGCGGAGCGCTGGCCACTAGAGGGAGCGTTTGATTCAGTTTCCCCTCAGTGGAATTGTCCACTCGCTGTCTGCACAGATGCACATATGGCTGAAAATTATCTTTTTTATAGTTACAATTATGAGCAATTGGAGGGAATGACAGGCGAATTACAGCGCGTTCATTTCATTTGTTTTATTTTTTACATTCTGAATTTGTGCGAAGGCAAACATGATATTAGCGCGAGTGGCGCGGAGGCGGCTCTCACCTTGGACTATTCCCAGCATGGGCGCGTCCGCAATTACATGCTGCTTACCGCCGTGTAGCTGCCCTGTCATCTGTTTCACCTGTCAGGCTGCTGAGATGGGGAGCCGCGCAGATCACCCCGCCTCTGGCGCCCCTCGCTCCTGTCTGCTGTAACGGAGCGCTTCACTCTTAAAGCGGACTTTTCAAGAAAAAGATGCTTTAAAGGAAATCCTGTGCCTGCGCTTTCCTTCCATAGACTCTCCAGCCAAGAGCAGCGACCCCCTCAAGCAGGTCGGCCACGCACCTCCTCCTTGTGCCCTTGTGCATGGCAGTGTTCTGAAAATGCATGCGTAAGAACACTCCCAGCAACGGGAGCGCGCGATCAGGAGGCTTGGGGCTGCACATACACAGTAGCCTGCGACTGGCCAGCTTTGAGGGGTCACTGCTACTGACTGCAGGGTCGTGGAAGGACAGCGTGGGCACAGGATTACTGCAGGGGGCTGCAAGTTAAACTGCTTTTTTTTTTTTTTTTTTACCTCTTAAAGAGAACCAGAGACGTTGGACAAAAGATTTTATACATACCTGGGGCTTTCTCCAGCCCCATAAGCCTGGATAGCTCCCACGCCGCCGTCCTCCGCTGCCTTTATCCGCCGGTACTGGGTCCCGTTACTTCCGGCCAGTCGACGCAAGCGCAGTGCGTCACTGCCGGCTGACGCGGCCAATTGTACGCAAGAACAGGGACTCCCTCCATATCCTTACGCATGCGCCTCCATACTACGCAGGTGCATGTGTAAAGATATAGAGGGAGTCCCTGCTCTTGCGTACAACTGGCCGCGTCCGCCGGAAGTAACGGGACCCAGTAGCGGCGATAAAGGCAGCGGAGGACGGCGGCGTGGGAGCGATCCAAGCTTATGGGGCTGGAGGAAGCCCCAGGTATGTATAAAAGCTTTTTCATTTTTTTTTTAATACAGTTCGTCTCTGGTTCCCTTTAAGTATCCCTTTAACCACTTCAGCCCTCAGTCGTGTTTCACTTTATGCATCCAAGCAATTTTCACCTCCCATTCATTCGCCTATAACTTTATCACTACTTATCACAACGAACTGATCTATATCATGTTTTTTCCGCCACCATTTAGGCTTTCTTTGGGTGGTACATTTTGCTAAGAGCTACTGTAAATGCATTTTAGCAGGAAGAATAAGAAAAAACTGAAAAAATTACTTCTCAGTTTTCGACCATTATAGTTTTATAATATTACATGCCTCCATAATTAAAACCCACATATTGTATTTGCCTAATAGTCCTGGGTATTACACCTTCGAAATTATGTCCCTATCACAATGTATAGTGACAATATTTTATTTGGAAATAAAAGTGCATTTTTTTCCGTTTTGCATCCATCACTATTTACAAGCTTATAATAAAAAAAAAATTGAAATATTTAATTTTTACATGGATATTTAAAAAGTTTAGACCTTTAAGTAAATATTTACGTTATTTTTAATTGTAATTTTTTTGTTTTTTTTAAACATTTTATTTGGGTATTTTTGAAAGGGTGGGATGTAAATAGTAATTTTTTAATGTAAATATGTGTTTTTTTTTTTTTAATGTAGATGTAGTTTTACTATTTGACCACAAGATGGCAACGATGAGTTTGTTTACATTACGTCACTCTAAGCGTAACATGTACGCTTAGAGGGACGTAGGGGTGACATAGGAGGCAGAGCGAGACTTCCATGAGAAGCAGTCACTTTTTCTGCCGGGTAAAGGGATCAGTGATCGGGCACCATGTCCCGATTCCTTGATTTCCTGGCTACCGAAACGCGTGCCGGGAGCGCACGTGCGGCCTTTTGGACGTATATTATATGTCCAAAAGGCCAAAGTAGTTAAAGGACATCTGAAGTGCGAGGAATATGAAGACTGTCATGTTTATTTCCTGTTAATACCAGTTGCCCATCTGTCCTGCTGATCTTTTCAGGCATTAGAAGTGTCTGAATCACACCCCTGAAACAAGCATGCAGCCAATCTAGTCAGACTTCAGTCAGAGCACCTGATCCACAGGCATGTTCAAAGTGTATAGCTGAAGGTGTGCCATAAAAGAGAACCCGAGGTGGGTTTGAAGAATATTATCTGCATACAGATGCTGGATCTGCCTATACAGCCCAGCCTCTGTTGCTATCCCAAACCCCCCTAAGGTCCCCCTGCACTCTGCAATCCCTCATATATCACAGCCACGCTGCTGACAAACAGCTTCTCAGAGCTGGCTGTGTTTATCTCTATAGTGTCAGTCTGCTGCTCTCCCCGCCTCCTGCAGAACTCCAGTCCCCGCATGCATCCCTTCTCTCCCTGCTGATTGGAGGGAAGGGACGGGGGCAGGGACCGGAGCTATGCAGGAGGCGGGGGAGCAGCTGAGACTGACACTACAGATGTAAACACAGCCTCACAGCATGGCTGTGATTTATGAGGGATTACAGAGTGCAGGGGGACCTTAGTGGGGTTTGGGATAGCAACAGAGGCTGGGCTGTATAGGCAGATCCAGCCTCTGTATGCAGATAACATTCTTTAAACACACCTCGGGTTCTCTTTAAGAGTACAATTTTTAGCGAACGATCATATTTTCCATGAGATCATTCAGATTGAAATAAAAGATTAAAACATCCAACTTGCGATCATATGTACACCAGTTGTGATCATATCTATGAAAAATCTGCCAAGAGGAAATATAATTTCTTTAAAGTGTACATGACCCGAAGCGGAGGTACAAAATCACTTACTTACCTATGTAGACGGAAGCCTCTGGATCCTAATGAGGCTACCCTCGCTGTCCTCTGATCCCCCCCCCCCATTGCCGCTTGCGGACCCTACAAAGATTACTGAAAAGGGCTTGTCGGGAGTCTGATCTGGGCCACCCATGCCTGCACAGCAGAGCCGGGACAAGGTCCTCCAGCACCCAAGGCTGAGACACCAAAGTGCGCCCCTCCATCCCTGCCACCCCAGCCGTCACACACTGATTGCTATTAGACTAAGAGGCGCCACAGGGCCCACAACCTCCCCAACACCTTAATATCTAGAAATCTGGCTTGCAGTCACTGGCATGTATCCCCTTTTCTTATTTCTTTCTGCTTCAAACACAATTAGGAATTACAGCTGAATGAATTCTGCGCCCCCTCCTACACTGCGCCCTGAGGCTGGAGCCTCTCCAGCCTATGCCTCGGCCCGGCCCTGCTGCACAGTAAGCAGTACTGGTACACAAAAAGCCTGGTGCCACTGCGCAGGCGTGGCTGTGCTCATAGGGCTACAGTACGGCAGTGCTCGTGCTAGAAGAAGAGCACACTCCTGATCAGCTGGAGGGACTGTGAGCAGCAACGGGGGACCAGAGGACACGTGGGAAACCTCATTAGGTAAGTATGTGTTTCTGAACTCTAGCTTCACAGCAGGCTGTCTTTAAAGAGAAACCGTGACTAAGGATTGAACGTCATCCCCTTCAGTAGCTGATACCCCCTTCCAGATGAGAAATCTATTCCTTTTCACAAATGGATCATCAGGGGGCTCTGTGTGGCTGATATTGTGGTGAAACCCCTCCCACGGTGTGATGTCAGGACCATGGTTTTGACATCACACTGTGGGAGCCTTGTTGCATTGTGGGAAATACCAGCTGTTTACAACTGCAAAAAAAGCAAGCAGCATCTCCTTCCACTGACATCACCTACCAGCAGTAAAAATGTTACCATGTGATAATGTCAGAATGTAAATCAGGGAGAGGAAAGATTTTACAATGGGCAAACACTGACTAAATCATTTATATATAATTGTTGTAAAAATGAAGCACTTTGTATTACATTATTTTCACTGGAGTTCCCCTTTAAGGAAACAATCAATAATGTGATTGGGGCAGGGGTAGATTGAATTGTAGGCTGTAGAAATAGAATCGTATGTTACTATCTTTGTGTTGTCATTCGTTGGTTCCATTTTCTGTTGCATTTAAATCAAGTGCCAAAACCTAAAGATCTAAGTTGTCTGTGCTGGAGGAAGGTGGTTGGCCTTCCCCCTTCAAATAATGTTCTGCTGAATGAAAGGTACCTGAAAGTGCCCCCTTTGCCACATTTATTGGCCTCGATTCACTAATCAGTTTAGACTAGTCTACTGATGGTTCGGTTAGTTGCATTAAAGGGGAATTCACTATTACCAAATGTTTTAAACCTGTTTTAGACCTGGTCTAATCCATTTGGTAATTAGATCGGTAAAGCAGGGGAAATGATCAAAAGATACAATTCACAAACGAGTAGCTATGACTGACATCCTTCTCCTCTGTTGAGCTCTCCTCTGCATACAATTAAACTCCTGTATAATGAATTAAAAAGGTCCCATCCTCACATCTAAAATACCTCACAGGATTACTTTACTGACATAAATCAGCTGGTCTGATCTCTGTCAGAAAAAGTGGGCGTGGTTACTCCTTGTTTGCCTTTGTGAATTGTGTAATTGCTGAATGTTAGACCAGGTCTAAAAACAGGTCTAATGCTGGAAATACACGGTTCGTTTTGTAGCGGATTAGATGGTTCGATAGATAATTTCCAACATGTCTGATCTCCCTTTCGATTCTTTTGCCTCTTGATTTCTGATAGAAGTGAATGAAAAAGATAAGAAAAACGAGAGGAAGATAAGAATTGAGAGCTGAAATCGAGAGGCAAAAACGATCGAGAGGCAGAAACGCACCGTGTACTCCCAGCATAAAACATTTCACCAAACCATTTGTAGACTAGTCTAAACTGCTTAGTGAATTGAGGCCAATGCAGAGTGGGAGGTAGAAGTGGCGTGCCAATAACTTGTTTCACCTCTTCTCTCATCCAGGAGGTAATGAAGAGCAAGGCATTTGCTTACCTACAGGAGGCTGCTTAGTAGTCCCCCCACCTATATGGAGGCCTTCATTTTCTATGTCTCGGTTTCTCAGAACTACAGATTCCCACAGTGATGTCTTATGTTCCTGGCAGCCGCATTGCATGCTGGGAAGGTGTAATTCATGCGGGGAGATGTAGTTCCCATTCACGTGGTTAGCCCTTCTGGCCTGAAAACGTAACCATTGATGAACTACATCTCCCGGCATGCATCGCACATCCCCAGCATGCACTGCAGTGGGCGAGGGCACAGGATATCACCATAGGAATTTCAGCCTGTGGCACAGGGACACAGGACATGGAGGCTTACAAATAGATAGGGGGTTCTGGAGCGGCTCCCCGTAGGCAAGTATATAAGTTAAAGAGACACTGAAGCGGAAAAAAATTATGATTTGTATATGTAGTACAGCTAAGAAATAAAACATTAGGAGCAGAGACACAAGTCTAATATTGTTTCCAGTACAGGAAGAGTTAAACTCCAGTTGTTATCTATGCAAAAGAGTCATTGAGCTCTCCAAGTCGCAGAGAGCTCGGTCTTCTGAAGCTTGTTATCTCAACTGTCATTCACTGTATTGTTTTTTTTTTTTTCTGCAGAGAACAGTTCAAAAACTCTGTAAAATCATTTCGAATGCTAAGTAGTGTGTAAGCTGCAAAAATTAGAGAATGATGCAATGTTATAAAAAACACTATATAACTGAAAATAAAAATGAGAATATTTTTTTTGCTACCAATGTTCTAGTAATTATCCGTACTACAAACCAATTCATTATATCATAAAAAATTTTTTTGCTTCAGTGTCTCTTTAACCCCCTTGGCGGTATGAAAAATACCGCCAGGGGGCAGCGCAGCAGTTTTTTTAAATTTTTTTTTTTTTTAAATCATGTAGCGAGCCGAGGGCTCGCTACATGATAGCCGCTGCTCAGCGGCATCCCCCCAGCCCCGCCGATCGCCTCCGGCGATAGGCGATCAGGAAATCCCGTTCAAAGAACGGGATTTCCTGGAGGGCTTCCCCCGCAGGGGTCTGGGGGGGGGGGCGCGCGCCGCACCGGATAGCGGCGATCGGGGTGCTGGCGCAGCTAGCAAAGTGCTAGCTGCGTCCAGCAAAAAAAAAATTATGTAAATCGGCCCAGCAGGGCCTGAGCGGCACCCTCCGGCGGCTTACCCCGTGTCACACACGGGGTTACCGCTAAGGAGGTTAAAGAGAAACTCCGACCAAAAATTTAACTTTATCCCAATCAGTAGCTGATACCCACTTTTACATGAGAAATCTATTCCTTTTCACAAACAGACAATCGGGGTGCGCTGTATGACTGATATTGTGTTGAAACCCCTCCCACAAGAAAAGTTTGAACTTTTGGCAGTTTCCTGTCTGTGAACCTTGTTGCATTGTGGGAAATAGCTGTTTACAGCTGTTTCCAACTGCTAAAAACCATGCAGCAGCTACATCACCTGCCAACAGTAAAATGTTCACTGGAGTTCCTCTTTAAAGGAAGTGGCGGCACACCACTGACTTTCCTATTCAAGCGTATATTGTATTCAGACAAAGCAATACATTACATGTTGTGAACCATCACAGTCCTTTGTCAGGTGTACACCATGATGGTCCACAACATGTAGTGTATTGGCCTGTCTGAACACAATAAACGTTTGAATAGCAAAGTCAGTGGTGTGAAGCCTCTTCATTCACTCGTTAGCATCACACATTCTCAGGAGAGAGACCTGAGCAAGTCTGGGCACCGGCATTCCATGTATATTCATTCCTGAGCTACTCTGCAACTCAGCAGTGATCGCCGTGTCAGTAAGTAAATGCCTGCTGCACCCCAAAAGCAAACATATTGTATCCAGCGCAGGAGATTTGGGCGCACAGGGAGTAACTTCGGACACCCTCAGAAGACTGAGCTGAAATTACTTTTAAAACGCAACAATTCGTCTTCCAGCAATTGCTGGAAGCCAAATTATTTCATTCCCCACCATCCTGGAGGGGGAATAGTATTTAACATGGCCGGGACTTGTGCAGCAGCAGGATCAGCCATATACCGGCTGTGGCCTGCGCCCAAGTCTCCTGCGCCCAGTCTTCTTGTATGCCCCCAAAAGCCCACACATTTAAAGGACATACGAGGTGACATGATGAGATAGAGGTGTATGTACAGTGCCTAGCACACAAATGACTATGCTGGGTTCCTTTTTTTTCTTTCTCTGCCTGAAAGAGTTAAATATCAGGTATGCAAGTGACAGTTTCTGTCCAGGTCGGGGCTAGGTCAGACTATAGCATAACCCTCATTGATAAGTAATTACAGTCATAAAACACTTTCCTGTGAGTAAATGGCTTCTGAGAGCTGGAAAGAGAAAAAGGGTTAATAGATTTAAGCTCTGGCATACTGCAATGAAGGTGTCTTTGAGCAGAGGCCATGAAACCGTAAAATGTAAAAAAAAATAGATTAAAATATATAAAACTGTGAGATATCTTAAAAAGTTATTTTTAGGAGGAGGATAGATGTTTGTTTTATCTCATCACTTTATTTTCGCCTCAGATGTTTTCACCTGAAGTGAAAATAAACGTATGAGATCATGATTTATATATGTACTACAGCTAAGAAATAGAACATTAGTAGTAAAGAAACAAGTCCTATATTGTTTCCAGTACAGGAAGAGTTAAAAAAAACACGTATTTATGCCAAAGAGCTTCTCTGAGCTACTGTGTCAACTACAGTCCTGTGAGATAAGGTTTTACTGCATGACAGTTCATAGGGTCATTATTTCTGCTTTGTTTTATAGTTTAAAATACAGAGTGTTGTTACTAAACTGCAACTGTGACAGAATGACGCTATGTTATAAAAAAAAAGCTCTATAACTAAAAATAAAATGAGACACTTTTTTGCTGCTAATGTTCTATTCATTATCTGTACTACAAATACAATTCATTAAATCATATGTTGGGTTTTTTTCTGAACCCAGCAATATAAAAGTTGAAATAACAAAAACTGGTTTATATAAGCGAAAGTTTGAAAACCGGTTGATAAGTTGAAATAAAGCAAAGCTTGTGACTCGGTCCCCTCCAGGACATTGCACTGTGTATGTCTGCCCTTTGCCTGCTTATTCTTGTGTTATTTTTTAGGCAGTCGGCGTTGGCTGCCGCTCCGGGTGCCCCACGTTGGTTAATTTCAAGAATTTTTTCCCTTCATTTCCTTAATGATTTCTTCCACCTCTGCAACAGCAGTACCGGGAGTGCCAAGAGCTGCTGAGCCTCTACCAAAAGTATCTGGCCGAACAGCAGGACAAGCTGAACCGTTCTCTGTCTGACCTTGGAGCCAGGAGCGTTCAATCACATCAGGTGAGCAACCGTGGCTGTCTTACCCCCATGTAATAGCAGCAGCCTTCCACGTCCGGCTCTGACCCGGCGGCCCCCCTCCCGCTGCCCCCAGCAGCAGCAGCACGCTGCTCTGGCTTGCCTTGTAGGCCTCTCCTCCAGCTGTTTGGGATCATGGAAGATGTGCAGCAGCTCAGCAGGGGATCCAAAATGTTGCTTCCTAATGACCGGCAATTAGCCGGCTGTATATTTTCTAATCCGGCTGAAAGGACGTTTTAATGGTCGAATCAATTATGCAAATCGTCTCGCCTCTGCGGAGGGGCAGATCGCGTTTGTTGGTTACAGTTCTGGACGGTGAGGGCTTTGGAAATGTATAATGGCCTTATGTAGCTTCTGGTTCCAGCAGATACAGGTAATTTGTTTCCTAAGGAATGTTTTTTCTTGATAATTAAAGTGGACCAGTAAATTCCAAAGTGAGAAAGAGCCTGAAAGACTTTATCACTGTTTCCCCTCTCCCCCTATGTCTCTGTGATAGGCTGGCTCAGTGGCACAGGTAGAAGCAGAGTATCTCTCTGTGATAGGCTGGCTCAGTGGCACAGGTAGAAGCAGAGTATGTCTCTGTGATAGGTTGGCTCAGTGGCACAGGTAGAGGCAGAGTACCTCTCTGTGATAGGCTGACTCAGTGACACAGGTAGAAGCAGAGTACCTCCCTAGGACATGCTGGTTCAGTGGCACAGGTAGAAGTAGAGTACCTCTCTGTGATAGGCTGGCTCAGTGGCACAGGTAGAGGCAGAGTACCTCTCTGTGATAGGCTGACTCAGTGACACAGGTAGAAGCAGAGTACCTCCCTAGGACATGCTGGTTCAGTGGCACAGGTAGAAGTAGAGTACCTCTCTGTGATAGGCTGGCTCAGTGGCATAGGTAGAAGCAGAGTATCTCTCTGTGATTGGCTCAGTGGCACAGGCAGAAGCAGAGTACCTCTCTGTGATAAGCTGGCTCAGTGGCACAGGTAGAAGCAGAGTATCTCTCTGTGATAGGCTGGCTCAGTGGCACAGGTAGAGGCAGAGTACCTCCCTAGGACAGGTTGGCTCAGTGGCACAGGTAGAAGCAGAGTACTTCTCTGTGATAGGCTGGCTCAGTGGCACAGGTAGAAGCAGAGTACTTCTCTGTGATATGAAGAAGAGAGAACCGAGAGCCCGATATGGTGTAGTATGTCAAGGTAATTGGATAATTAGAAAGAGTATGAATTGTATACTCACAAACCAGGGTTACCTCCAGGCAACCACTGTGTAGGCAGGTGAGGAGATTAGCCTGTCCTCACTCAGGAATAAGAAGTCGCTCTCTGTAGGCTTGAAAAACAAGAAGGGGTATCCCCCTCCACCAAAGGTGGATACAATCAGTATTATGGTAGAGAACAGAGGCGCCAAAAGGATAAAAACAATATTTAAAAGTTTTAAAATTATTGCTTAGGAGGCAGTGGTGGACTCACCTCCCACAAGCAGACACAACAACTGTGTATTCACAAAAGGGACATTTATTGGTATACTCCAAATAAGGTTGCAACGCGTTTCGCAGGTCAAACCCGCTTCATCAGGCAATTACAGGAAGGAGCACACAACTGGGGGTAAGAGGCAACACATTTGTACAAATCCTGAACAGACTGCATATCAATAAACATAAATATTTGTATGATGGAATTCACTGGTGTGATTTAAATTAACGGGAAGAGGTGGCTAATTATTGTATTTTGGGGGTGGAGGGGGGGCGGGGAGAGGGGGGGGGGAAAGAGGACGGAGGGCCGGGGGGGGGGGGGGAAATGGGGAAAGAATTGGAGATGGGAAATGGGAGGGGGGGGGGGAAGAGGGGGGAAGGGGAAGAAGGGTGGGGGGGGGTTTGTTTTAGGGGGAAGAAAGATAGTGGTAATTTTAAGTATTACATCATAGCATTAATATTCATAAACATAATCATAAACATAATCAAACGTTAATCTCAAGCATGTGGCGAGATACTTTCATAACATACAGTAAACAGTATCATAATTCATATATATATATTTTTTACCCATACATATGTGTATTGGGAGCGGTTAGCCTATATGAAATAGTGCAAAGGAGTTCAGGGCTGGCAATAGTACATTGGGTATTTAAGAAAGACATGCAGAGTAATTTATAGAAGACACATAATGAACAAGCATCAAACAAGATTCACTTACCAGCAGTATGTCCAGATAGCACCTGGCGCCTCAGTGGCCAAGTAGTACTGAACTGCTGTTTATATAGTGTTGAACTCCTCCCCTTAGCTAATTGGAATGTGGGGCGGGCACTTAGTTACGTCATTACGCATGTGTACATGCGTATTTTGATGCGTAATGGCAGTGGCTGGATAGTGTACTGGCTAAGGGTGCTGCCTTTGACATGGGAGACCAGGGTTCAAATCTCTGTGATAGGCTGGCTCAGTGGCACAGGTTGAAGTAGAGTACCTCTCTGATAGGCTGGGTCAGTGGGACAGGTGGAAGCAGAGTACTCTTCTGTGATAGGCTGGCTCAGTGACACAGGTAAAAGCAGAGCACCTCTCTGTGATAGGCTGGCTCGATGGCACAGGTAGAAGCAGATTATTATTTTGCTGGAGGTCTGCTTTAAAGTGGAACTGAAGAATGAAAAAAAAAAAATGTTTCACTTACCTGGGGCTTCTACAAGTCCCATGCAGCCTTCCTGTCCCATGCCAGTCCTCTACGATCCTCTAGTTTCATTACCGCCAACTTCTAAGTTGTCGGCAACTGTGCCTGCGCGGGCCCTGGCCACGCGTATCTTCACGTTCCTGTCCGCCATAGCATACTGCGCTAATAGAAAGATGATATTGCGGACGGGAATGCAAAGAAAGATATGTGTGGCCAGGGCCGCGCAGTTGCCGTCGACTTACAAGTTGGGCGGCAAGTATATAATTTTCTCTCTCTACCCAGTGCAGGCTTCATTTAAAGAGACACTGAAGCGAAAAAAAAAATTATGATATTATGATTTGTATGTGTAGTACAGCTAAGAAATAGGACATTAAGATCAGATACATCAGTGTAATTGTTTCCAGTACAGGAAGAGTTGAGAAACTCCAGTTGTTATCTCTATGCAAACAAGCCATTAAGCTCTACGACTAAGTCTAAAGGTGCCCATACACTCGTCAGATTGGCAGCAGATAGATAAGAAATGCATCTGATGATCTATCTGATGTGTTTTTAGAACATTTTTTACCAGGATAGAATTCCAATAGATTTCAGTTTGAAATCTATTGAAATTCGATCTGATGGCATTTTTTTTGCCATCAGATTTCCATTAAGGCCAATGGAAACTGATAAGCAATCTCATCAGATCGACCAAAATTTTCCACCCTGCCAGTTCGATGGAAATCCATCGAAATCGATAGAAATCGTCCATCGATCGGTCGATTGGCCAACCGATTTGCAATCGATCGATCGGCCAGGAAATCAGCTGAGTGTATGGGCCCCTTTAGTCGTGGAGAGGGCTGTTATCTGACTTTTATTATCTCAACTGTAAGTGAACTGTTTACTTTTTCTCTGCCAGAGGAGAGGTCATTAGTTCACAGACTGCTCTGAAAGACTCATTTTGAATGCTGAGTGTTGTGTAATCTGCACATATTATAGAATGATGCAATGTTAGAAAAAACACTATATACCTGAAAATAAAAATATGAGAATATTTTCTTTGTTGCTAATCTTCTAGAAACTATTCATAGTACACAACCAATTCATTATATCATATATTTTTTTCCGCTTCAGTGTCTCTTTAACCAGAGCCTTTTGGCTTCTGGTATCATTTAACAAATCGCTGTAAAATACATTGAACTGACACGCAAACAAACACAAAAAAAGGAAATCAAACTTTTTTTCTTCTTCGTTTTTTTTTTTTTTGATTTGTTTTATGCATACCATGTACATTTACAGGTAAAAGTTGAAAATGTACAGTATTGTGCAAAGATCCATTTATTTCAGTGATTCATCAAAGGCCCCGTTCACACTGCACGCGTTTCCAGCCGCGTTTTGGAAACGCGTGCAGGTGGCCTGTGCGGTCCGGGAACGCATGCTGCACGCATTTTTTGTAAAAACACGTGGCTGTCCCATTCATTTTTCAGTGATGACATCAGCCACGCAACGCATACGAACGCGGATGGCGTGCGTTCGTACGCGTTGCGGTCCGCATGCGTTGCGGTCAGCGTTCTGCAGTCTGAACGGGGCCTTAGAAGGTGAAACTAATATATGCAATAGGAACCCTTTTGCAGGTGTTTTGGATGAATGAGCGGATTAGAGTCTGACACTTTGAGCTTAGAATATTGAACATTTTCATAATATTCTATGGGCTGAGATTTTGGGGTTTTCATAAGCTGTAAGCCATAATCATCAACATTACAACAAATAAAGGATTGAGATATCTCACTTTGCATGGAAGGAGTCTATTTAATATATTACATTCAACTTATTAAGTTGAATTACTGAAATAAAGGGACTTTTGCACGATCTAATTTTTTGAGTTTCACCTGTACAAGGTTATTGTATTTTGCCGCAGAGCAAAAATCGCGTGTAGAAAACCCAATCACAGCATGATGGAAAAATGAAATCAGTGCTGTGATAGCACATGGACAAGTGTACAGTACGCTCTGCTCCACGCTCGGGCATTTTCAGTAGTGTTTCAGCTCTCTATTGATCACCGGTGATCCCTAAAGCGATGTGATTATGTATGCATATGCGACCATTCTTACTGCAGCATTTGCAATTTGTATAGATTACAAACAGGCTACATGCAGCATTTCAGCTGCAATTGCGATGCGATTCTCCATCCCCCGAATGAGAACGGTAAAATGCAGTCACCAGGAAATTGCTGAAAATTCGTAATGAAAATCGCCATTACGTTTTCAATCTCTGTGTCCACTAGCCCTTACAGCTTGTGCTGACCAGAATGAGGGTCACATGACTAAAGCTAAGCGCAATGGCTTAATCTCTCATGACTACTTAAAAGGAACCCGAGGTGAGAGACCCATGGAGGCTGCCATATTTATTTCCTTTAAAGTGACACTTGAGCCTAAAAAAATTAAAAAAAAGGCTGCTATTGCGAACAAACGCGAAGAAGCAGACGCATGGTCGGGACAGGAGGATCTGATTGAGACTGCGAGGGCACAAGATGGCTGGTAGAAGCCCCAGGTGAGTAAAACGTTTAAAGTTTTATTTGTGCTGAATCTTGACTTTCTGAGTCCTTTTTTGAGAGACAAGTCCACCAATACCTCCCTTTTTTAAAGTGAACCAGAGACAAAGCTCCCTTATGTATTTTACCATATATATCAATGGGAACATTAGAGAAAATACCTACCCTGCTCTCTTTCATCCTTCACTACTCAGCCTGCTTGTTATCAGCCCTGATAAAATCCCAGACTGAACATTCAGTCTGGCCTTGCTATAATGACTCAGCTATAATGATTCCTGAGCAGAGCCACAAGGGGGCAGGCTTGGGCTTGAAAAGACGCCAGAGAACACAGACTGAGCTATGAAGATTCCTGAACAAAGCCAGACTGAATGCTCAGTCAGGGATTTTATCAGGGGTGATAAGAAGCAATCTAAACAGTAAATAATGAAACAGAGAGCAGGGTAGGTGTTTTCTCTAATGTTCCCACTGATATATGGTAAAATACATGAGGGTGCTTCGTCTCTGGTTCACTTTAACCACTTGAGGGCCCACCCTTTAACCCCCCTTAAGGACCAGCGCTGTTTTAGCTGATCTGTGCTGGGTGGGCTGTGCAGCCCCCAGCACAGATCAGGGTGCAGGCAGAGCGACAAGATCGCCCCCCTTTTTTCCCCACTAGGGGGATGTGCTGGGGGGGTCTGATCGCTCCTGCCTGCCTGGGTGTTGCGGGGGGGGGGCACCTCAAAGCCCCCCTCCGCGGCGAAATTCCCCCTCTCCTCCCTCCCTTCCCCGGAGATCCGAGGCTGCACAGGAACGGATCTGTCCTGTGCAGTCTCTAACAGGCTCCTGCCTGTCATGTGACAGCGATCCCCGGCCGCTGATTGGCCGGGGATCGCTGATCTGGTACAACGCTGCTACTGTTAGCAGCGTTGTACGAATGTAAACAAAGCGGATTATTTCCGCTTGTGTTTACATTGAGCCTGCGAGCCGCGATCGGCGGCCCGCAGGCTATTCACGGAGCCCCCCGCCGTGAATTGACAGGAAGCAGCCGCTGCTTCCTGATTAATTAGCCTGCAGCCGTCCTGCAGCTGCCACTTTGCCGACACGCGGTATGAGTGCGCGGTCGGCAAGTGGTTAAGCCTATACTCCCCCCCTCCCCCCCCCCCCCCAAAGAAAATCTTGACTTTTTGGAAAGGCAAGTCCACCAATACCTTTTTTAAATGTTTTAGTGTATTTTACTCTATTTTGGTGCCTCTGTTCCAGCTGTTCAATTACCAGTAGTCCACCCTTGGTGGAGGGGTGTTACCCTTTTTGTGTCTGGCGCTCAATTGTCTCCTTTTGTCTTACTTTCTTCTTTGTACAGTACCACTCTGGAGGGTTATGGAGTCTCTTCTGGCCTAGCACACAAAAGTGACCATTGGGTGCTTGTCTGCCATTATCTAAAGCTAGGTACACACATGAGACCTCTGTCGCCTAGTAGAAATTGGGAATCGATCCTTTCATAAACAGTTCGGGGCTGATGCAGTACAGATACTTGGCTAGCTTCCAGGCTAGCGACATGTTCTGTTACTATGTAAAATGACAAAAGGACAATGAGTGGCACCTGATGGAGCGGGCTTTGTGAGGAGAGAGCGCGATCATGTCGGGCATTGCTCAGCTGAGATGATCTCATGCTGGCACATCTGTGAGGGTCGGGGGCTTCTGTGTACATGAGATTCACTCCAGATGAAACTCTCCCGAGGCGGCCTCTAAATACCTCTCCTGTTGAGTTTAATCTAATGTGTGTAGGAGGCCTACCTTTAAAGTGAACCCGAGGTGAGGGGGATATGGAGGCTGCCATATTTACTTTCTTATAAGCAATACTAGTTGCCTGGCTGTCCAGATGATCCTCTCTCTAAAACTTTTTTAGCCATAGCCCCTGAACAAGCATGCAGCATACCAGGGGCTTGATACACAAAAGAGTGCTAACTGTTAGCACGGCCGTTTTCGCGTGAATTTTCGGGCAAAATCGTTATCGTTTTCACCTGAAAATTCGTGTTTTTGCGCAAATACGATAACTATTTCGCGTAAAAATTCGATTGCGCGCGAAACCGTGAAAATTCACGTGAAAACGGCCGTGCTAACAGTTAGCACTCTTTTGTGAATCAAGCCCCAGATGTTTCTGACTTTGTCTGATCTGACAAGATTAGCTGCATGCTTGTTTCTCATGAGTCTGACACTACTGCAGCCAAATTGACCAGCAGAGCTGCCAGGCAACTGGTATGGTTTAAAAGAAAATAAATATGGCAGCCTCCACATACCTCTTGCTAGAATTGTACTTTAAAGCACAGTACTGCCCCCTACTGAGGTAAGAGGTAAGGTTTATTTCATTATGTTGAATAAAGGTTCCCTTGAACTGTGACAGTTCAAGGGGACCTGTAGTGGGGAAAGTTTTTGATAGAAGCCATACAGCTGGGCCTTAAAGAGAACCCGAGGTGTGTTTTAAAGAATGTTATCTGCATACAGAGGCTGGATCTGCCTATACAGCCCAGCCTCTGTTGCTATCCCAAACCCCCCTAAGGTCCCCCTGCACTCTGCAATCCCTCATCTGTAGTGTCAGTCTCAGCTGCTCCCCCGCCTCCTGCATAGCTTCGGTCCCTGCCCCTCTCCCTTCCCTCCAATCAGCAGGGAGGGAAAGGATACAGGCGGGAACTGGAGTTCTGCAGGAGGCGGGGGAGAGCAGCAGACTGACACTATAGAGATAAACACAGCCAGCTCTGACAAGCTGTTTGTCAGCAGCGTGGCTGTGATTTATGAGGGATTGCAGAGTGCTGGGGGACCTTAGTGGGGTTTGGGATAGCAACAGAGGCTGGGCTGTATAGGCAGATCCAGCCTCTGTATGCAGATAAAATTCTTCAAACCCACCTCGGATTCTCTTTAAACATGTAGCGAGGTATGACAAGTTGTGTGTGTGTGGGGGGGGGGGGGAGGGGGGGTTCAGAAGCTGAACTG
This sequence comes from Hyperolius riggenbachi, assembly GCF_040937935.1. Classification (NCBI taxonomy): domain Eukaryota; kingdom Metazoa; phylum Chordata; class Amphibia; order Anura; family Hyperoliidae; genus Hyperolius; species Hyperolius riggenbachi. Next base: position 652,360,125 of record NC_090646.1, read on the forward strand.
AGTGGATCTGCACCCTTTGTAAATGGCAACATGATATGTCAGCGCTGGATAAATATGTGAAATGCGTAAAACGTGAGAGGAGAGGTTCAGCCTTGGCGTCTGACACGCCCGCCCTCCTCCGCTGCTGTCGGCATCCTTCCTTAACAAACCAAGCTTTTTCCAGGAAAAGTGCAAATGTTCCTCCTTCCCTCTCGTCTTAATGACACACTGGAGCCCGGCACCCGAAATGTCAGCCTTTGTGTTCTCAAACCTTTAGAAAGTTGAATAAAGCTCACGCGCCGCGGCAATCAGCGCCGATAGCAGCCGGCTAAATATCAGTCTCCGAGAATAAATTTTAGATGAATCCGCTCTCCAGACGATCTGAATGTTAAAGAGGAAGAAAAAAACTGACGTCTTCATTACCTCGTAAGCTGATCGAGAGGATGGAGAAAACCGTAAAACCCAAATTTACTTTGTTCCGCCCCGTATTTATTTTTTATCCCCCGATAATCTGTAAGCGCTCTCGCAGACGCGGCTCGTGGAGCGACGCTCGGCTTTTAATAATTTACTGCCCTTGTGACCTATAAACAGGATGCCGCGATGAGGTCGTAGCGGCGCGCCAGCCCCGGACAGGCTCCCGGAGGTGCTCTGTGTGTTTTAAATACCGTTCTAGCGAAAAAAGAAATTATACCTGAACATTTGGAGAACGGCGACATTGCATTTCCCCCCCGACGCCGGCGCAGAAGGCGAAAGATTTGTCATTGCGGTTATAACACGCCGGCTGCGTCGCTCCCTCCCGTCCGCGCTCAGGGCTGCTCTGGCGTAAGTTAATTTGGCTTTTGCAATCTCTCTCCTCGCCTTCTGTTCGAAAGGTTAGTCAAGAGGTCTTGGAGCTTTTAATTAGAGCTAAACTGAATCTTAGTTTGAGGGTAGAGAGAGCGAGTGAGAGAGGGAACTGGATGTTACATATATACGTTGTTACTTAGTAACTGCCGCTACACTTGTATACTCAACCACATGCACCACTTCTATCTCACATCGTGGGGTTAAATGACAGCGTTGCCTCAAGGGGAGACGCAAGGCAACCGGTAAATGGTTAATAACGGTCTAGGAAAGGGCCAGCTCACACCGCAAGTCATTCCTGGCATTTGGTAGAACTTCATAGGTTGGCATTTACAAAGGACATGCCAAGTCGTAAATGTGTGTTTCTTGCAATATGAGCACCTGTCAGACGCTTGGGAGTACTATAGACGGACCTTTGACCCAAGTCCGGCCATTATTTTGCTTCACCACTGGGCAGCGGTGGATTGAAGACCATTTGTTGGCCACATGTCCGAGCCAGTTTGGGCGGAGGATTGATCTCTGGAAAGTGATTTAAACATAAGGGCCTATGCACCCTGAAAATCGTCAAGCGCAAATGCAATGCGATTTTAAAACCGCGTACGGTAAGATTTTAAAATCGCATGCTTGCATTTTGGTGATGCGTTTGCATTTTTCTTGTGATTGGCTAAAAGTTGCATAGTCTACTGGGAATTAACCTCTGAAAAACGCAATGGCATTGCATTGCATTGCGTTTTTTTCATGCATTTTTCCAAAACCGCATCGCGCCACTGTACAGGTCATCATAATTTTCATGACTTTTCAAAAGGCCTTCTCCCCAGCCGTCCGCTGTGTCTCGGGTTTAGCCGTGTCTCTCCCCTCAGGTGGGTTGTCTTCTCCCCAGCCGTCCTTTGTGTCTCGGGTTTAGCCGTGTCTTTCCCCTCAGGTGAGTTGTCTCCTCCCCAGCCACCAGCTGTGTCTCGGGTTTAGCCGTGTCTCTCAGGTGGGTTGTCTCCTCCCCAGCCACCAGCTGTGTCTCTGGTTTAGCCGTGTCTCTCCCCTCAGGTGGGTTGTCTCCTCCCCAGCTGTCCTTGGTGTCTCGGGTTTAGCCGTGTCTCTCCCCACAGGTGGGTTTGTCTCCTCCCCAGCCAGCCTCTTTGGCTCGGGTTTTGCCGTGGTCTCTCCCCTCAGGTGGGTTGTCTCTTCCCCAGTCATCCTCGGTGTCTCGGGTTTAGCCGTGTCTCTCCCCTCGGGTGGGTTGTCTCCTCCCTAGCTGTCCTCCGTGTCTCCGGTTTAGCCGTGTCTCTCCCCTCAGGTAAGTTGTCTCCTCCCCAGCTGACCTCGGTGTCTCCGGTTTAGCCTTGGCTCTCACCTCAGATGGGTTGTCGTCTCCCCAGCTGTCCTCTGTGTCTCGGGTTTAGCTATGTCTCTCCCCTCAGGTGAGTTGTCTCCTCCCCAGTCATCCTCTGTGTCTCGGGTTTAGCCTAGTTTCTCACCTCTGGTGGGTTGTCTCCTCCCCAGCTGTCCCCAGTGTCCCGGGTTTAGCTGTGTCTCTCCCGTTGTCTTCTCCCCAGCTGTCCTCTGTGTCTCGGGTTTAGCTATATCTCTCCCCTCAGGTGGATTGTCTCCTCCCCAGCTGTCCTCGGTGTCTCGGGTTTAGCAGTGTCTCTCCCCTCAGGTGGGTTGTCTCCTCCCTAGCTGTCCTCTGTGTCTCGGGTTTAGCTGTGTCTCTCCCCTCAGGTGGGTTGTCTCCTCCCCAGCTGTCCTCTGTGTCTCGGGTTTAGCCTTGTCTCTCCCCTCAGGTGGGTTGTCTCCTCCCCAGCCTTCCTCTGTAGCTCGGGTTTAGCCGTGTCTCTCCCCTCAGGTGGGTTGTCTCCTCCCCAGCCATCCTCCGTGTCTCGGGTTTAGCCGTGTCTCTCCCCTCAGGTGGGTTGTCTCCTCCCTAGCTGTCCTCGGTGTCTGGTTTAGCCGTGTCTCTCCCCTCAGGTGGGTTGTCTCCTCCCCAGCTGTCCTCGGTGTCTCTGGTTTAGCCGTGTCTCTCCCCTCAGGTGGCTTGTCTCCTCCCCAGCCGTCCTCTGTGGCTCGGGTTTAGCTGTGTCTCTCCCCTCAGGTAGGTTGTCTCCTCCTCAGCTGTCCTTTGTGTCTCGGGTTTAGCCGTGTCTCTCCCCTCAGGTGAGTTGTCTCCTCCCCAGCCACCAGCTGTGTCTCGGGGTTAGCCGTGTTTCTCACCTCAGGTGGGTTGTCTCCTCCCCAGCCACCAGCTGTGTCTCGGGTTTAGCCGTGTCTCTCACCTCAGGTGGGTTGTCTCCTCCCCAGCCACCAGCTGTGTCTCGGGTTTAGCCGTGTCTCTCCCCTCAGGTGGGTTGTCTCCTCACTAGCCACCAGCTGTGTCTCGGGTTTAGCCGTGTCTCTCCCCTCAGGTGGGTTGTCTCCTCCCCAGCCACCAGCTGTGTCTCGGGTTTAGCCGTGTCTCTCCCCTCAGGTGGGTTGTCTCCTCCCCAGCTGTCCTTGGTGTCTCGGGTTTAGCCGTGTCTCTCCCCACAGGTGGGTTGTCTCCTCCCCAGCCGTTCTCGGTGTCTGGGGTTTAGCCTTGTCTCCCACCTCAGGTGGGTTTGTCTCCTCCCCAGCCAGCCTCGGTGTCTCGGTTTTAGCCTGGTCTCTCACCTCAGGTGGGTTGTCTCCTCCCTAACCAGCCTCTTTGGCTCGGGTTTTGCTGTGTCTCTCCCCTCGGGTGGGTTGTCTCCTCTCTAGCTGTCCTCCGTGTCTCCGGTTTATCCGTGTCTCTCCCCTCAGGTAAGTTGTCTCCTCCCCAGCTGACCTCGGTGTCTCGGGTTTAGCCTTGGCTCTCCCCTCAGATGGGTTGTCTCCTCCCCAGCTGTCCTCTGTGTCTCGGGTTTAGCTAGGTCTCTCCCCTCAGGTGGGTTGTCTACTCCCCAGTCATCCTCGGTGTCTCAGGTTTAGCCTAGTCTGTCACCTCTGGTGGGTTGTCTCCTCCCCAGCTGTCCCCAGTGTCCCGGGTTTAGCTGTGTCTCTCCCGTTGTCTTCTCCCCAGCCGTCCTCTGTGTCTCGGGTTTAGCGATATCTCTCCCCTCAGGTGGATTGTCTCCTCCCCAGCTGTCCTCGGTGTCTCGGGTTTAGCCGTGTCTCTCCCCTCAGGTGGGTTGTCTCCTCCCCAGCCGTCCTCTGTAGCTCAGGTTTAGCCGTGTCTCTCCCCTCAGGTGGGTTGTCTCCTCCCCAGCCATCCTCCGTGTCTCGGGTTTAGCCGTGTCTCTCCCCTCAGGTGGGTTGTCTCCTCCCTAGCTGTCCTCGGTTTCTGGTTTAGCCGTGTCTCTCCCCTCAGGTGGGTTGTCTCCTCCCCAGCTGTCCTTGGTGTCTCTGGTTTAGCCGTGTCTCTCCCCTCAGGTGGCTTGTCTCCTCCCTAGCTGTCCTCTGTGTCTCGGGTTTAGCCGTGTCTCTCCCCTCAGGTGGGTTGTCTCCTCCCCAGCTGTCCTCGGTGTCTCTGGTTTAGCCGTGTCTCTCCCCTCAGGTGGGTTGTCTCCTCTCCAGCCACCAGCTGTGTCTCGGGTTTAGCTGTGTCTCTCACCTCAGGTGGGTTGTCTCCTCCCCAGCCACCAGCTGTGTCTCGGGTTTAGCCGTGTCTCTCCCCTCAGGTGGGTTGTCTCCTCCCCAGCCACCAGCTGTGTCTCGGGTTTAGCCGTGTCTCTCCCCTCAGGTGGGTTGTCTCCTCCCCAGCCACCAGCTGTGTCTCGGGTTTAGCCGTGTCTCTCCCCTCAGGTAGGTTCTCTCCTCCCCAGCTGTCCTCGGTGTCTCGGGTTTAGCCGTGTCTCTCCCCTCAGGTGGGTTGTCTCCTCCCCAGCTGTCCTCGGTGTCTCTGGTTTAGCCGTATCTCTCCCCTCAGGTGGCTTGTCTCCTCCCTAGCTGTCCTCTGTGTCTCGGGTTTAGCCGTGTCTCTCCCCTCAGGTGGGTTGTCTCCTCCCCAGCTGTCCTCGGTGTCTCTGGTTTAGCCGTGTCTCTCCCCTCAGGTGGCTTGTCTCCTCCCTAGCTGTCCTCGGTGTCTCGCGTTTAGTCGTGTCTCTCCCCTCAGGTGGGTTGTCTCCTCCCCAGTCATCCTTAGTATCTCTGGTTTAGCAGTGTCTCTCCCCTCAGGTGGGTTGTCTCCTCCCCAGCCGTCCTCTGTGGCTCGGGTTTAGCCTTGTCTCTCCCTTCTCGTGCTACTGCTTGATCTGGGAGACCTAAATGAAGTGCTTGTCCCATTTACATGTTTGTTTGATGAGAGGGTTTTTTTTATCACTTTAATTACTTATCGGAGTCACCGGCTTTACAGATACTTGAATTATTTGATTCTGACCCCGAGATGCTGCAGTAGGACTCTTGCCTGTTTCTCCAGCTCTTCGCCATCTATCATACGCCGTATAATGACTTATAATACTTGCAGGAGGATTATAATTACGGCGTGTCCCGCTGCGTTCCCCTAGCGCCTCATCACTTCCGAGCCTGCGCCGCGTCTAACGCCAGAGCAAATTACAGGCCGCCTTCTCAGCAGCTGCATTAGCCCGTCGTGGGCTGGAGGCTACAAACTTTCTCCTCTCGGGTTAAACTTTACCTCTTCACGTCGTTTGTAACTGGATGAGTTCGGAAGTCTAGAGCCTAGGATCCCGACATGTGGTTTGACTACCTCTTCTACCTCTTAGGGGAGGGCACTTTGGTTTTGCTTCAGGCGGTACTTAAACGTTACGGTCAGTCTATTGCTTTGAGATTGGGGGAAAAATAAGCCTGAGTAAGTATCTTTAGTTAACTGCAGTGAAAATAATATAGTATATAAATGAATATTGTAAACCATAAGCAATTTTTTTTTGACTGCTTAGTCTGGTGTTTGCTCATCGTAAAATCTTTGCTCTCGCTGATTAACATTCTGCACTGTATCACAGGTGTGACATCTTTAGTTCTGCCAGGTGATCTGTGTAGAATGTTTGTCCCTGAGACTTCTATAAATAGAGGGAGATCAGGGCCGGATTTACCATAAGGCACTGTAGGCACTTCCCTTCCCTATGCTGAGTCTTGAGCGGAGCTTAAATGAAAGGTTACTCACACAGCTCTCTGCATTCTATTGATGAGATCTCACTTTACTCGGGGGCACCTCTAGCTACTTAATACTAAGGGGGTACCTCTGGTTACCTATTGCTAAGGGACTCCTGTAGCTACCTATGTAAGGTAAGTGTGGTTGCAGTGTGGTTCGGTGGGGGTTTGTGGGTTCATGGAGGGCGGAGTCTAGGGTGCCAGGACATCTGTGCCTATAGGCTCCTGTGATGTAAATCCAGGCCTGAGGGAGATGCTGCTTGCTTGGCAGTTGGAAACACGTGTTATTTCCCACAATGCAGTGAGGTCCACAGACGGCAAACTGTCAGGACCATGGTCATGACCTCACACTGTGGGAGGGGTTTCACCACAATATCGGCCATATTGCAACCCCCTCTAGCAAATTCATAAAAGTTGGACTATAAAACGGCATAGTGGCCCAGTGTGTAGATTTTATTGTTTGGTGTTGCACCAATCAACAAAAAAAAATTGCCAAAAAGCCGGGCGCCTCAGTACTGCGCATGCAGGGACATGAGTGGTTCTGAAGCCTTCCGAGGGCTTATAGATCTACGTATGCACAGAGGGAGATACTGGTTGCTTGGCATTTGGAAGTGAGCGCCATCAAAACGGCGCAGAAGATTTGGGTGCAGCTGGCGCCACCATAGGCCATAATAGGAATTACAGCTATAGTTGCGCTCAGTGACTACTGAAAAGCACAAATTACTTTTAAACACTGCAAATCAGCTGCCAGCAATAGCTGGAAGCCAAATTTCTTCATTTGACCACTATCCAGAGCAGCCTGGAGGGGGAATTAATGCCGCCTGTGCAGGAGAAGGGTAAGACGTTTATCGGCTTTACCCTGCACCCGAATCTCCCAGCGGCATATTCATAGGTATGCATTGGAAACACCTGTTGTTTCCCACAATGCAGCGAGGTTCACAGACAGGAAACTATCAGGATCTAGGTCCTGACATCACTCTGTGGGAGGGGTTCCTCCACAATATCAGCCATACAGACCCCTCTGATTATTTGAGAAAAAGTGAAGATTTCTCATGGGAAAGGGGGTATCGGCTACTGATTGGAATGAAAGTCAATCCGGGGGTTACAGTTTCTGTTTAACCTCCTGAGCGTTGCGCTGCTCAGGAGGTTTTGTTAGTTTGTGCCCCCAGGATTAAAGTGGATCTAAGTTGAAAAACGAACTATAACAAGTAACTTGTCTATATACCTTATCTAAAATTTAGATAGTTTACACAGCAAATCTAGCTGCAAACAGTTTCAACTTTTTATGATTATTTATTCCTGTGATACAATGATGGCAGCCATGTTTTGTTTGTCACATTACACACAGGCAAGTTGATAGCATCTCCTGCCCTCAGGCTGTGATACATTCACTCCCCTCTCCTCCTCCCTCCTCCCCTCTGCCTCTGAAATATCTAGCTAGTAACCTCCTCCTGTCCCGAATGAGCTCCCATAAGCCATTGCTACATGGGACTGAGTGCCAAGGCTCTCTGGCTTATTTAGTTTATAGGGAATTAGAGTATTAAAACAAAACCAAAAAAGTATTTGGCTTGAGGAATGCCCTATAAACTATATGAAAGGAACACAATTATGCAATGAGTAAAAATGTATCTCGCATCTACTTTAATTAATTTTCTCACATGGCTGCAAAACCTTTAGCTAGCACTAGGCTAGCTAGTACAAGTGTCCGACACCCCCCAATCCAGCCAGTTTATACATTACCAGCCTGGATCCAGCGATCAGCGCAGCCTCCCCGCACTGCTCCGCTCTTCACTATGGGGAGGATCATACATGACGACATGCGCAGACCCGATCCTCCCCATAGAGAGGACCGGAGATGTGCAGGGAGGCTGCGCGATCGCTGGATCCAGGCTCGGTAATGTATAAGTGGGGGGATCGCAGGCGATCGGGGGGTGCCGGACACTTGTACTAGCTAACCTAGTGCTAGCTAAAGCTTTTACTACCATGAGAGCAAATTCATTAATCCTGGGGGACTCCTGATGACAAAGAGCGTATGCCCAACACAGTGTCGGGCCTACCGCTAAGGAGGTTAAAGGACAACTGAAGTGAGAAGAATATGGAGGCTGCCATGATTATTTCCTTTTAAACAATACTAGTTGCCTGGCAGCCCTGCTGCTCTGTTTGGCGGCAGAAATGTCTGAATATCACCAGAAACAAGCATGCAGCTAATCTGTTAGATCTGACAATGTCAGAAACACCTGATCTGCTGCATGCTTGTTCAGAGTCTGTGGCTGAAAGTTTCAGAGGCAGTGGATCAGCCAGGACAGCCAGGCAACTGGTATTGCTTAAAAAGAAATAAACATGGCAGCCTCCATATGCCTCTCTCTTCAGTTATCCTTTAAGAAGCAGACAATATTTTTTGGGGGGGAGGGAGGGGGGGGGGGCACTAGAATGAGCAGATGGAGAGAGGACTGGAAGGGCTCTTTGAGATCCAGAGCCTGTATATGGCTGATCCTGCTGCTGCACAAGGTTCCGGCCATACTTATTACTATTCCCCCTCCAGGCCGCAACGGATGGTGGGGAATGAAATAATTTGGCAAGACGAATTATTGTCTTTTAAAGGAACTTCAGCTCCGTCTTCTGAGGGCGCCAAAGTTACTCCCTGTGCGCCGCTATAGCTGTAATTCCTATTATGGCCTGTGGTGGCGCCGGCTGCACCCAAATCGCCTGCGTGTTCGTCCTCAGTCAGCACCATAGAATCTGGTCCACATTGGGGGTCCATCTCTCCTCAGGTGCTTTGGTGAAGACCAGGGACTGTTAAGGCTAGTACACACTATAACAATTTTGATTGGCCAATGATTGGTCAATTTTACCACCTCCATGTAGTATGAGGGCCAAACAGATTTTCAATTCTATGCAGATTATATAGGTAAATGGTCATACTACATGGAGGTGGTAAAATTGACCAATGATTGGCCTATCAAAATTGCTAGTGTGTACTAGGCTTTAGAGATCTCATGTCTTCCACTGAACGTCCTTCTGCAGCATGGTGCTGAGTGGCATTCTCCATTCATAAACTTTATTTGGTTGCTGCTCAAGGATAGACTTTTTTTTCAAAAAACTTTGTAAACTTTTGTAATTTCTTTTTGAGAGAGGCCTTTCAAGATTTCCCTGCATCTGCTGTCTGTCTATCGGTCTCTGGAGGCAGCCATGAGCTGCACAGTGTATGATGGGCAGTTGTAATTGGGTTAGGGCGATTCCGGCAGCCAACCCTCCCCTGAGCGCAGGGGGAGTCTGTCTACAGATCATGCCCTGGCAGCCGTTAAAATCTGACAAAGGGATTTTCACCTCCTTTAATTTTATCTCTCTGTCTTCAGCGTTGCCCCGTTTCCTCCAGCGTCTCCGGAGTTCCCCCTCTCATCCATCTGCCGTGATATTTCCTGGGTGCATTGTTAGAGCGGTTCTTAACCTTTCAGGACAATAATTAATTGCCCAGCGATGGTCTGATGCCCCTGGCATCTCCGAAGATTGTGTTTTTCCTGGGTAAAATGAATCGGAAAGGTCTGCTAGGTTTTATTTAGAACTGACAAACCCTTTTCTGTGGTCTCAGCCTGCACTAATCAGCTTGCGTTAGCTGCTTGCTCATCTCGCTGCACTATGTGTCATGGAGGTCTCTGCTAACCTCGCTTTGTCCTCCGTTTAGAGCAAAAACTTGTGTTTATGTATGTTAGGGGCGTGAAAAAAAAATCTAGTGTCCGAAACATTAAAATTGCCTAATTTTAAGTAGGTTCCTCTCATGCCACCCCTCTGCGCTAATGCAGGAAGGCATGGGTTGTGCCCATCTATGGGCATACATGCGGGTGCCGGGGGATAGTCGCTTGTAGAATATCAGTAAGACAATGGGTAATTAGAATGTTGGGAAATTACCGATATTCTGCTATCACTAAATCTGACCCTATCCTCACTTGAACCCTGTCTCTTTCGATGATTAACCCTATCCGCCCCCACTCCCCTTCCACGCCTGCCGCAGTTTCCACCGATATCTGTGCCCGCTTTACTGCCAACGCCCCTCTGCCGATATTAACGCTGACTGAAAATAATCAGTCCCGCCCAAGGTTTGTTTTCACCTTAAAGTGAACCTCCGGACTAAAAATCGACTCAGCAGCACTGGAAAGGCCTGGTGTTTCTTTAACAGTTTCACAGCATCAGAACTTTGTTTCTCTTATACAAGTCTCAATTTTAGCTGCACAGTAGAAAACTGCCCGGGCAGTTTTCCCCTTATGCTGTGCAAAGCATGATGGGATTTCTGATGTTGTTTTCATTCAGCTGTTTTGGTGCAATTTTTTTTTTTTTTTTTTTTTTTACATTTTGAATTTGACATTTGAAGCCTAGCGTGTGCATCTGGGAGGGGTAATCAGGACACAGGATAGTTGGAACTGTGTCTCATGCTCCCTGTCACCTCCTTTTAACCAAAAAGATGGCTGCCCCCATGACAAAGATGGCAGCCCCCATGAATCACAAACATTTGCCTGTTTTTTTAAAACAGGGTGGGTAAGAGATTATATTACCTATCTATTCTAATTAACATAACGAATGTAACTTAATAACAGTATGTTTGTTAAGGCTGAAGTTCCCCTTTAAAGCAACAAAGTGTTTCACTTACCTGGGGCTTCTGCCAGCCCTTTGCAGCCTTTTTGTCCTGTGCCAGTTCTTCACGATCCTCCGTTCTCCCGCCGCCAGCTAGTTTTGTTACAGTCGACTTGTAAGTCGATGGCAACTGCGCCTGCGTGCCCAGAGCCACACATATCTACCTTCGCGTTCCAGCCTGCAATAGCGACCTGCCCTAATAGCGCAGGACGCTATTGCGGACAGGAATGCGAGGAAAGATACGCGTGGCCTGGGGCGCGCAGTTACCGCGTAGACGGTAATTAAACTAGCTGGCGGCGGGAGAAATGAGGATCGTGTAGGACTGGTTCTGTTTAGGAAGGCTGCAAGGGGCTGGCAGAAGCCCCAGGTAAGTGAAACCTTTAGTTTTTTTTGTACTATTCAGTTCCGCTTTAAGTACCCAAACAATTTTCACATTTCAGCAATGCTCCAATTTATTTGTCAGTAATGTTATTACTACTTACCACACCTAAATCATCTATTTCCCTTTTTTTGCCACATATTGGACTTTTTAGGGGATGATACTTGTTTTTAGTAATTACTGTATTTTTCAGACCATAAGACACACTTTTTCTTCTCCAGAAGTGTAGGGGAAAAGTCAGTGTGTCTTATTGTCCGAAGGTGTTCTGTGGATGCTGCTGTCCTGTGCCTCCCTCTCCGGTGTGGCCTCTGTCCCCCTGCCCCTTCTGATCCTGTGGGGCCTGTGTCCAGCGGCCTGTGTACCTTCTGTCCCCCTGCTCTCCTTGTAGGCGTGGCCATTCAGGGGGGAGGGGGGGTTGCTGCGAGGACACCACCCAGTCACTGCTGCCTGCTGTTCTAACTGGAGCCGATGGTCCCGAGGGTGGAACCACAGCTCTGTCATTGGACCAATTACTGCACTCGCTCAGATACAGGGGACTCTGCTGTATTTTAATTTTACTTATACTTTTTTATGAGAAACTTTTTTATCTTTCATTTTTATTATTGACCATGGCTCCTCATTGGAGTCATGTTCATCCATTCCTAGGCACTTAAATCGGCTCAGGAAACACTTTCCTATTCGCCAAACGTCCAGTTTTAATAAAGAGGTTAGCTGGCGCCGCATACGCCTACATAACCCCCCGGCGTCACTCTGTCTCTGCAGCCCCAACTTTACCAGAGTGTCTCGGGCTCCACAGTGTCCTCCCCAGAATTATTTTTCCAGCTGGTTGGCATGAAAAAGTGGTATGGTGGGGCAGAAAAATGCAGGGCCGGCGCAACTCTGCTTAGGAGACAGATGACAAGGTGAGCTGATGATAGCCGGGGTGAAGCACCCAGCTGTTTGTCACTTCAGGTGTGCATTAAGTCCTATAAGTTGTGAAGCACCCATGGATTGGGTTTGCTTTTCTAGCATGTCTCAGAGGCTTGACCTGATTGAGATCTGGATAATTTTAAAGAGAAACTCCAACCTAGAATTGAACTTTATCCCAATCAGTAGCTGATACCACCTTTTACATGAGAAATATGATTTTCACAAACAGACCACCAGGGGGCGCTGTATGACTGATTTTGTGCTGAAACCCCTCCCACAAGAAGCTCTGAGTACCGCAGTACTCTGGGCAAACTGCCACAATGTAACAATGTTCACAGACAGGAATTAGGGCTCTTTCACATTAGGGCAGATTTTCTGCGTTTCAACGCAAAGGATAAAGTTTGCGTTACCCAAGGTGAAATGAAAGTCCATAGACTTTCATTTTAGCTTTCACATATAACGCAGCCTTTTTGTGCGTTGCGTTCCACTGCACCCAGGCGCAGTTTTTTGGCCAACGCTAGCTTTATGCGTTACAATGTTAGTCAATGTAAAACGCACACTGCGCGTTTTTAATCCGTTAACGCAGGCAATCAGTCCCAGAATGCAACAGAGGAACAATGTAGAAAGTTGACAACTAAAAGAAAAAAAAATTACCTGCGTTTTTCTATGTGCAGTAACGCATTGAAAACGGATTAAAAACGCACACTCACTGCAGTGCAACGCATATCAAAACGCAGTAAAAGGCATACAACAAAACGTATGCTTTGAGCGTTCTCCAACGCAAGCTCTGATGCGGTTTACAGCTGTCTCTAACAGCCAAAACAGCTAGGAGCAGCTACATAACCTGCCCACAGTAAAAATGTCACCATGTGGTAAATGTCAGAATGTAAATCGGGGAGAGGAAAGATTTTACAATGAGCAAACACTGACTAAATCATTTATACATAATTATGGTAAAAAATGAAGCACTTATTTTTTTACTACATTATTTTCACTGGAGTTACTCTTTAAAGCCAATTAAAAATAATTTCCCAGATAAGGAAATAATTCTTAGAATGAATAATGTGAAAAAAAATACACGGGACAGCATTCATTAAACCTTACTGCATGAGGTGTTCACATTTTTGTGTAGTAATACCCTCTATGTTTTGCTGTGTCTTGCTCGGTCTATTCATTAGAGCTGTTGCTATGGAAACACCACTTTCAGTATTTTGGTCGGTAAATTACCTCTTGGATGCTGTAAATGGCTTCTTTAATCCATTCATTAAGCCCTGTTTACCTCACTTAACTCTGGATCTTTACCATAAGCCCTGAGCTGCTGTTAATGTATCTCCCACATATATAAAAAGTGCAGCTCTAATCTCCACAAATAAACAAACGCCTCCATGCCAGAGATCTAAATTACTACAAGTTATCCTACCTGGGCACACAAATGCTGCATTTTCCCCCACAGATAGTGATAACTTCAAGCTCTGTACTCACCACCTGATGGGTCCAGCGACGGTCTGTTGATGAGCATATGTGACGGTTCCTCCTCCTTCTTGCGACGTTACGCAATTTGCACGAATGGAAAGTCAAGCCGGTACTTCACGTGGAGTTGTCTGGGATCTAAAAAGATCCGATCTGCCATGACGGTTGATTTATCGGCGCGCATCACTATCCGTCGCTTGTGTGATTACGCACTTGCACCCATGTGGCGAGGTCACGGAAACAACCCCTCATTGCTCAAAAAAGTGCCACTCATCTGAAAAGTCGTTGGGAAAAATCGCGAGGTGGGTATGAGCCTTAACACTAGTGTCAAAACCAGATATTGAATATAATAAGAATACTCTTTAAATAACCACTATAGCGAAAAAAAGTAAGTGGTTAAAATCGGACAGAACCGACAGGATTTGGACTGGTCCGTCTCCTCATGGTGGATTCTCAGTGTTTTCTTTGTTGTTTGTAGTCCTTCTCTTCATGGGGATTCTCAGGGATTTATTTATTTTCAAAAGCACTTAGTGAATGGCAGTTGCTCCGTCCAACTGCCAAAAAACTGTGTAGCGAGCAGGGAGGCTGGCCAGCATCATTGTTTAAATCCTTTTTACGGGATATCTTTATAAACAATAAAAGCCTTGCTGAGAATCCCCTATGAAGAGATGGACTAGTCCAAAACCTGTCACTTCTGTCAGATTTCTACTACTTACTGTAAGTGACAGCAACATAGGAGAAAAGTAAGTTAGGGCTCATTTTACTCTGGAAAAAACGTACTTATTTGTCTGTTTGCACATATTTTAAATGTAACAATTTTTCGCCATAGTGCAGTATACTTTCAATGTACTGCATCACACTCCTAATACAGGGTGCGTTGCAATCCTATTGTGAAAGTAGCTTTAACAACATGGCAAAGCGTCTTACACTGCAGTGATGGTTTCTAACTGCTTTACTAATTGGGTCAATGTGGGGTATTTATGCTAGATGCTCGGTTCTCTTATAAGGTGAATGGCCTACTAACATTCCTATTCCCCTGGCTGGAATTGGTGAGTGTGTAGAGATGTCGCTCGCAGGTGCGTCCTATAAAGTTTACACACAGAGCCATTCCCTGACTCCCTCCCTACTTTGTTCTGCCTCCCTTCTTTAAAAAGCTTGCTGGTAATAACCTTAATCATTTTATCGGGATTCGGTGAGCTGGAGGCACGCACGACTCCCGCAGGGGTGCCTAAGAACTTATTATAACATTGCAAGTCTTTTCTTTCTTTCTTTTTTTTTCCTCCTCCGCGCTTGTCTGTTCCAGCGGCAGCCTCAGAGCCTGGAGCTGAGCGCGGCAACCCCCCAGGGCCCATTAGCTTTAACTTGTTTACCGCACTGATATCTATATGTTAAACGACAGGAGAGTTCAGCTTATTGAATAATTTACAATCCCGCTCTAATTGGTGTGTCATATGACCCAGAAAAGGCCACGGCTGACGCCCCGGGTACACTGCGAGATGCTCATGAATAATTCGCAGCCGCAGATCATCCGTCGTGCCGCCGCGTCTTGTTATAGAGGCAGGCGTGCGTCTGTAATAAAGGATAATGCAACACCTGTAAGTGTTTAGTTGCGAAGCTACGAGGTAATCTACCTTGATGATCTTCCGGAGAAGGAAGCCAGCGCGTTCTACATAATGACACAGAGAAGATTGCGGAGGGGCTTGCATGGATCGGGACATTGGCACGCTCCGCCGCGCAGCTGTTAAGCAGCAAATACTGCATGTCGCGGCGGTCCTGTACATATGAGATCAGTGTGCCGATCCTGGAAGATGGGAGAAACCATTAACCATTTTTTTTCATGTTGTCATTTTAGATGTAAAAGGGAATTTTAAAGTGGATCCGAGATGAACTTTTACACATTGCATAATTGTGTTCCTTTCCTATTGTTTATAGGGCATTCCTCAAGCCAAATACTTTTTTTTTTTGTTTTAATACTCTAATTCCCTATAAACTAAACAAGCCTTGCCCACAGGTTTTCAGAGAGCCTTGGCATTTTCAGACAGTAGCAAGGGCTCATGGGAGCTCAGTCTGGGCAGTAGGAGGGGGAGGTATTACTAGCCAGAGATTTCAGAGGAGGAAGGTGGGATTAGGCTGAGTCCTGAAGATGCACATAAGCCTGCCTGTGTGTAATGTTTACAAACATGGCTGCTGTCATTGTATCACAGGAAGAAATACTCATATTCTATTGAAGCTGTTTGCAGCTAGATTTGCTGTATAAACTAAAGTTTAGATAAGATATATAGACAAGTTACTTGTTCTAGTTAGTTCTTCATCTCGGATCCGCTTTAACCCAGGATTGAACCTTATACCATTCAGTAGCCAATACCTCTTTCCCATGAGAAATCTTTACCTCCTATATCATCAGGTAGGAGGTCTGTGTGGCTGATATTGTGGTGAATCCCCTCCCACAGTGTGATGTCATAGCCCTGAGGCCCCGTTTACACTTGATCAATTGCTCTGTTATAACTGAAAGGAGAACTGCTTTTCAAAGTAATGCCCATGTTTTCCTATGACACCTTTCACGCTTAAAGGGAACCTGAAGTGAGTAAAATTATTAAAAAGAAACACATGACGTAGCTGCAAATGAATATTGCATACTAACCTCACGGTCACTTCCTATCAGAAGCTCACCATTTTCTTCTTACAGTGATCCCTTCCAGTTCTGACAATATTTTGTCAGAACTGAAGTATACCAGTTACTGTCAGTTATATATCAGCAGCTGTCAGTTATAACTGAATGTGTAAGGTAATGTCCATGTTCCCCTATGGCTCAAGTGGGTGATATTACCGTTTAACAGTGTGCTGACCAGGAAGCTGTTATGGGGTAATGGCCATTTAAAAAATGGAGGATGGAGAAATCCATTGATCAAACAGGACGCAGGAGAGGAGAAAAAGATTGAGTAGACTACACAGGAGATAAGTATGACCTGTGCATGGTTATTTTGACTTCTTATGTTCAGTTCAGGGTCTCTTTAAAGAGAAACTCCGACCAAGAATCAGTAGCTGATACCCCCTTTTACATGAGAAATCTATTCCTTTTCACAAACAGACCATCAGGGGGCGCTGTATGGCTTGCTATTGTGGTGAAACCCTTCCCACAAAGAAATTCTGAGTACGTACTCTTGGCAGTTTCCTGTCTGGGAACCTTGTTGCATTGTGGGAAATAGCTGTTTACAGCTGTTTCCAACTGTCAAAAAAACATGCAGCAGCTACATCACCTGTCAGCAGTAAAAATGGCACCATGTAATAAATGTCAGAATGTAAATCAGGGATTTAAAAGATTTTACAACGGGCAAACACTGACTAAATCATTTATACATAATTATTGTAAAAATGAAGCACTTTTATTACATTATTTTCACTGGAGTTCCTCTTTAACGCGTTTTAACTGAAATCTTTTTCACAATGCACTGCTATGGAGAAGGGAAAAAAATGCGTACCAACTGATTAAGTGTAAATGGGGCCTAACAGTTTCCGGTCTGTGAACTTTGTTGCCTTTCCAACTGCCAAGCAAGCAGGATTTCACTCTGTTTATATATGTATCACATTGTTAGTGGGTGTGTTTATAGATAAGGGCGGTTGGTGGCGTTTGTTTTGTTTTTGTTTTTTTAAGTCTGCCACCAGTACAGATGATGACCCGTAGGCTCACAGGGGATCAAACATGAACCAATTATGTGGCAAGTGTCAATCAGTTATTGATTTTCTATATTTTTAACTTCTCCCTTTGCAATGTCTTGATTTTTTTTTTCCTTACCCCATGCAAATTTCGACATAAAATCACTTTTATTCAACCAGCAAGTCACTTTTTGATGGAAAATTACATGGGTGTCTCCCAAAAGATAAGATGATGTACAAAAGGCATTATTGTGGGAAAAAAAACATTTCTGTCTTTATTTAAATTTGAGCAAAAAGTGTCCAGTCCAAAATTATTCCTACCCTTCCAGTGTTCTCCCCAGGCTCTTTTAGCTGGGTGCTCCACCCGGTTAGTTTTGGTGAGCACCCGGCTGTCATCAGCTCACCTCCTGCTATGCTATAAGCAGAGATGCACACAGAAGCACCATCCCTGCCTTCTCTCATCTCGCCCCACCCAGCTACTTTTATATGCCACCCGGCTAAGTTTTCAAGCCACCCGGCTGGAAAAAATTCTGGGGAGAACACTGCCTTCACAAACTGTCGCAGTCTGTGGGAAAATCCAAAGTTCTATACCATTCCATATAGCCCAAGCTGTTCTAAAGCATCCTAATTACCCTGAGTAATTGGGAACAGCTGTTTTAATCAATTCAACAGGTTAAAAACAGCAGCTTTCTGAGGTTGGTTTGTGGACAGTCATGGCTGCAACAATGGAGCTCAGTGAGGACCTGCGGCTGAACATTGTGACTGCTCACAAGTCAGGAAGGGGCTACAAGGCCATTTCTAAATGTTTTCCAGTTCCAGTGGCTACAGTACAAAGTATTATTAAAAAAAAAAAAAAAACAAGATGTTCTGCACTGTGGACAATCTCAGAGGACGTGGTTGGAAGCCAAAAGTGACACCTGTGCTGGACAGGAGGATAGTGAGAGGTGATAAAGAATCCAAGGATCACCACCAAGGCCATCCTAGTGAATCTGGGAACTGCTGGTGGCAATGTCTCAAGGCAGACAATCCAACGGACGCTGTAAACTGCTGGGTTCCACTGACAAGGACACCACTTTTCCAGATAAGGCACACAAAAGCTCGCTTGGCCTTTGCAAATGCTCATCTGGACAACGAAGAAGACTTCTGGTCTTCTGTGAAACAAAAATTGAATTGTTTGGTCACAATGATGTTTCCTTCATTTCTCTCAAAAAAGAAGACTTTACCCAAAGAACACCATCCCCACTGTCAAACATGGTGGTGGGAACCTAATGCTTTGGGGTTGTTTATTTTTTAACCAATGGACCAGGGAACCTAATCACAGTAAATGGCACCATAAAAAAGGAGTAATACATGAGGATTCTCAATGACAACATCAGGTAGTCTGCAGAGAAATTTGGCCCTGGCCACCAAAAGACATTTCAATATTACTATGACCCAAAACACACAGCAAAAGTGGTGAAGAAATGGTTAGCAGACGACAACATTAATATTTTGGAGTGGCTCGGCCAGAGTCCTGACTTGAATCCAATTGAGAGTCTGTGGAGGGAGCTAAAGATCAGAGTGACAGCAAGAAGACCCTCCAACCTGAAGGATTTGGAGCTCATTGCTAAAGATTAGTGGGCAAAAATTCCAGTGGAGACATGCAAAAAGCTGGTCTGCAGTTATAGGAAGCCTTTGATTGCTGCAATAGCCAATAAAGGTTTTTCTATCGATTATTGAGAAGGGTATGAATGATTTTGGACTGGACACTTTTTGCTCAAATGTAAATAAAAGCTTAGAAATGTGTTTTTTTTCCACAATAATTCTCTTGTACATCGTCTTTTATCTTTTGGGAGACACCCATGTCATTTCCCGTAAAAAAATAAATAATAATAATTACTTGCTGGTTGAATAAGAGTAACTTTAAGGGCTCGTTTCCACTATAGCGAATCCGCATGCGGGCACCGCATAGGCAATACAAGTGGATGGGATTGTTTCCACTTGTGCGTTGTGCGGGTGTGTTTTGGTGTGCGGGGGAAATCTGCACGGCAGAGCCGTCAGATTTCGCGTGCGGCTGGAATGCGGGCGAATCGCCCGCAATGCTTTTAATTGGGAAATCGCATGCGGCTTTGTCATGCGGTTTTCCCCGTGATTTCGCATGTAATGTTATGGAAATTTACACAGGCAGTGACATGGTTAAATTCGCCTGCTTCTTAGCCATGCGAAATCGCGGGGAAAACAGCATGCGGAAACGCATCCGCATGGGATTTCGTCCGCGGTGGAATCCAGTTGATTCCGCACCGCAACAGTGGAAACGAGCCCTAAGTCAAAGTTTGCCAGGGGTATGGATAATTATGGGCAGCACTGTATACCTGGCTACCTGTACTAGGGGCATCTATTCCTGGCTACCTATACTGACTGCACCTATAGCTGGCTACCTATACTGGCTGCACCTATTCCTGGCTACCTATACTGGCTGCACCTATAGCTGGCTACCTATACTGGCGGCACCTATTCCTGGCTACCTATACTGGCTGCACCTATAGCTGGCTACCTATACTGGCGGCACCTATTCCTGGCTACCTATACTGGCGGCACCTATTCCTGGCTACCTATACTGGCTGCACCTATTCCTGGCTACCTATACTGGCTGCACCTATTCCTGGCTACCTATACTGGCTGCACCTATAGCTGGCTACCTATACTGGCGGCACCTATTCCTGGCTACCTATACTGGCTGCACCTATTCCTGGCTACCTATACTGGCTGCACCTATTCCTGTCTACCTATACTGGCGGCACCTATTCCTGGCTACCTATACTGGCTGCACCTATAGCTGGCTACCTATACTGGGGCACCTATGCCTGGCTACCTATGCTGGCTGCACCTATAGCTGGCTACCTATACTGGCTGCACCTATTCCTGGCTACCTATACTGGCTGCACCTATTCCTGGCTACCTATACTGGCTGCACCTATAGCTGGCTACCTATACTGGCGGCACCTATTCCTGGCTACCTATACTGGCGGCACCTATTCCTGGCTACCTATACTGGGGCACCTATTCCTGGCTACCTATACTGGCGGCACCTATTCCTGGCTACCTATACTGGCGGCACCTATTCCTGTCTACCTATACTGGCGGCACCTATTCCTGGCTACCTATACTGGTGGCACCTATTCCTGGCTACCTATACTGGCTGCACCTATTCCTGGCTACCTATACTGGCTGCACCTATTCCTGTCTACCTATACTGGCGGCACCTATTCCTGGCTACCTATACTGGCTGCACCTATAGCTGGCTACCTATACTGGGGCACCTATTCCTGGCTACCTATACTGGCGGTACCTATTCCAGGACAGGAAAAATGGGATACCAGTACATATCTGGTATCCTTGGATTCAGCAGAATCGGGGCTTTTACAAGCATTAACATTTTTGTAAATGTAATTCATCTTAATAAAAAAAAAAAAAAAACATCGTCTTATTATCTTTTGGGAGACACCCATGTCATTTCCTGTAAAAAAATAAATAATAATAATTACTTGCTGGTTGAATAAGAGTAACTTTAAGGGCTCGTTTCCACTATAGCGAATCCGCATGCGGGCACCGCATAGGCAATACAAGTGGATGGGATTGTTTCCACTTGTGCGGGTGTGTTTTGGTGTGCGGGGGAAATCTGCACAGCAGAGCCGTCAGATTTCGCATGCGGCTGGAATGCGGGCGAATCGCCCGCAATGCTTTTAATTGGGAAATCGCATGCGGCTTTGTCATGCGGTTTTCCCCGCGATTTCGCATGTAATGTTATGGAAATTTACACAGGCAGTGACATGGTTAAATTCGCCTGCTTCTTAGCCATGCGAAATCGCGGGGAAAACAGCATGCGGAAACGCATCCGCATGGGATTTCGTCCGCGGTGGAATCCAGTTGATTCCGCACCGCAACAGTGGAAACGAGCCCTAAGTCAAAGTTTGCCAGGGGTATGGATAATTATGGGCAGCACTGTATACCTGGCTACCTGTACTAGGGGCATCTATTCCTGGCTACCTATACTGGCTGCACCTATAGCTGGCTACCTATACTGGCTGCACCTATAGCTGGCTACCTATACTGGCTGCACCTATTCCTGGCTACCTATACTGGCTGCACCTATAGCTGGCTACCTATACTGGCGGCACCTATTCCTGGCTACCTATACTGGCTGCACCTATAGCTGGCTACCTATACTGGCGGCACCTATTCCTGGCTACCTATACTGGCGGCACCTATTCCTGGCTACCTATACTGGCTGCACCTATAGCTGGCTACCTATACTGGCGGCACCTATAGCTGGCTACCTATACTGGCGGCACCTATTCCTGGCTACCTATACTGGCGGCACCTATTCCTGGCTACCTATACTGGCTGCACCTATTCCTGGCTACCTATACTGGCTGCACCTATAGCTGGCTACCTATACTGGCGGCACCTATTCCTGGCTACCTATACTGGCGGCACCTATTCCTGGCTACCTATACTGGCTGCACCTATAGCTGGCTACCTATACTGGCGGCACCTATTCCTGGCTACCTATACTGGCGGCACCTATTCCTGGCTACCTATACTGGCTGCACCTATTCCTGGCTACCTATACTGGCTGCACCTATTCCTGGCTACCTATACTGGCTGCACCTATTCCTGTCTACCTATACTGGCGGCACCTATTCCTGGCTACCTATACTGGCTGCACCTATAGCTGGCTACCTATACTGGGGCACCTATGCCTGGCTACCTATACTGGCGGCACCTATTCCTGGCTACCTATACTGGCTGCACCTATAGCTGGCTACCTATACTGGCTGCACCTATTCCTGGCTACCTATACTGGCTGCACCTATTCCTGGCTACCTATACTGGCTGCACCTATAGCTGGCTACCTATACTGGCGGCACCTATTCCTGGCTACCTATACTGGGACACCTATTCCTGGCTACCTATACTGGCGGCACCAATTCCTGGCTACCTATACTGGCTGCACCTATTCCTGTCTACCTATACTGGCTGCACCTATTCCTGTCTACCTATACTGGCTGCACCTATTCCTGTCTACCTATACTGGCTGCACCTATTCCTGGCTACCTATACTGGCGGCACCTATTCCTGGCTACCTATACTGGGGCACCTATTCCTGGCTACCTATACTGGCTGCACCTATTCCTGGCTACCTATACTGGCTGCACCTATAGCTGGCTACCTATACTGGCGGCACCTATTCCTGGCTACCTATACTGGCGGCACCTATTCCTGTCTACCTATACTGGCGGCACCTATTCCTGGCTACCTATACTGGTGGCACCTATTCCTGGCTACCTATACTGGCGGCACCTATTCCTGGCTACCTATACTGGCTGCACCTATTCCTGTCTACCTATACTGGCGGCACCTATTCCTGGCTACCTATACTGGCTTCACCTATAGCTGGCTACCTATACTGGGGCACCTATGCCTGGCTACCTATACTGGCGGCACCTATTCCTGGCTACCTATACTGGCTGCACCTATAGCTGGCTACCTATACTGGCGGCACCTATTCCTGGCTACCTATACTGGCTGCACCTATTCCTGGCTACCTATACTGGCTGCACCTATAGCTGGCTACCTATACTGGCGGCACCTATTCCTGGCTACCTATACTGGGGCACCTATTCCTGGCTACCTATACTGGCGGCACCTATTCCTGGCTACCTATACTGGCTGCACCTATTCCTGTCTACCTATACTGGCTGCACCTATTCCTGTCTACCTATACTGGCTGCACCTATTCCTGTCTACCTATACTGGCTGCACCTATTCCTGGCTACCTATACTGGCGGCACCTATTCCTGGCTACCTATACTGGGGCACCTATTCCTGGCTACCTATACTGGCTGCACCTATTCCTGGCTACCTATACTGGCTGCACCTATAGCTGGCTACCTATACTGGCGGCCACACTTCCTGGCTACCTATACTGGCGGCACCTATTCCTGTCTACCTATACTGGCGGCACCTATTCCTGGCTACCTATACTGGTGGCACCTATTCCTGGCTACCTATACTGGCGGCACCTATTCCTGGCTACCTATACTGGCTGCACCTATTCCTGGCTACCTATACTGGCTGCACCTATTCCTGTCTACCTATACTGGCGGCACCTATTCCTGGCTACCTATACTGGCTGCACCTATAGCTGGCTACCTATACTGGGGCACCTATGCCTGGCTACCTATACTGGCGGCACCTATTCCTGGCTACCTATACTGGCTGCACCTATAGCTGGCTACCCTATACTGGCGGCACCTATTCCTGGCTACCTATACTGGCTGCACCTATTCCTGGCTACCTATACTGGCTGCACCTATAGCTGGCTACCTATACTGGCGGCACCTATTCCTGGCTACCTATACTGGGGCACCTATTCCTGGCTACCTATACTGGCGGCACCTATTCCTGGCTACCTATACTGGCTGCACCTATTCCTGGCTACCTATACTGGCTGCACCTATTCCTGTCTACCTATACTGGCTGCACCTATTCCTGTCTACCTATACTGGCTGCACCTATTCCTGTCTACCTATACTGGCTGCACCTATTCCTGGCTACCTATACTGGCGGCACCTATTCCTGGCTACCTATACTGGGGCACCTATTCCTGGCTACCTATACTGGCTGCACCTATTCCTGGCTACCTATACTGGCTGCACCTATAGCTGGCTACCTATACTGGCGGCCACACTTCCTGTCTACCTATACTGGCGGCACCTATTCCTGTCTACCTATACTGGCGGCACCTATTCCTGGCTACCTATACTGGTGGCACCTATTCCTGGCTACCTATACTGGCGGCACCTATTCCTGTCTACCTATACTGGCTGCACCTATTCCTGGCTACCTATACTGGCTGCACCTATTCCTGTCTACCTATACTGGCGGCACCTATTCCTGGCTACCTATACTGGCTGCACCTATAGCTGGCTACCTATACTGGGGCACCTATTCCTGGCTACCTATACTGGCGGCACCTATTCCAGGACAGGAAAAATGGGATACCAGTACATATCTGGTATCCTTGGATTCAGCAGAATCGGGGCTTTTACAAGCATTAACATTTTTGTAAATAAATGTAATTCATCTTAATAAAAAAAAAAAAAAAAACATCGTTTTATTATCTTTTGGGAGACACCCATGTCATTTCCTGTAAAAAAATAAATAATAATAATTACTTGCTGGTTGAATAAGAGTAACTTTAAGGGCTCGTTTCTACTATAGCGAATCCGCATGCGGGCACCGCATAGGCAATACAAGTGGATGGGATTGTTTCCACTTGTGCGTCGTGCGGGTGTGTTTTGGTGTGCGGGGGAAATCTGCACGGCAGAGCCGTCAGATTTCGCGTGCGGCTGGAATGCGGGCGAATCGCCCGCAATGCTTTTAATTGGGAAATCGCATGCGGCTTTGTCATGCGGTTTTCCCCGCGATTTCGCATGTAATGTTATGGAAATTTACACAGGCAGTGACATGGTTAAATTCGCCTGCTTCTTAGCCATGCGAAATCGCGGGGAAAACAGCATGCGGAAACGCATCTGCATGGGATTTCGTCCGCGGTGGAATCCAGTTGATTCCGCACCGCAACAGTGGAAACGAGCCCTAAGTCAAAGTTTGCCAGGGGTATGGATAATTATGGGCAGCACTGTATACCTGGCTACCTGTACTAGGGGCATCTATTCCTGGCTACCTATACTGGCTGCACCCCTAGCTGGCTACCTATACTGGCTGCACCTATTCCTGGCTACCTATACTGGCTGCACCTATAGCTGGCTACCTATACTGGCGGCACCTATTCCTGGCTACCTATACTGGCTGCACTTATAGCTGGCTACACTATACTGGCGGCACCTATTCCTGGCTACCTATACTGGCGGCACCTATTCCTGGCTACCTATACTGGCGGCACCTATTCCTGGCTACCTATACTGGCGGCACCTATTCCTGGCTACCTATACTGGCGGCACCTATTCCTGGCTACCTATACTGGCTGCAGCTATAGCTGGCTACCTATACTGGCGGCACCTATTCCTGGCTACCTATACTGGCGGCACCTATTCCTGGCTACCTATACTGGCTGCACCTATTCCTGGCTACCTATACTGGCTGCACCTATAGCTGGCTACCTATACTGGCGGCACCTATTCCTGGCTACCTATACTGGCTGCACCTATTCCTGGCTACCTATACTGGCTGCACCTATTCCTGGCTACCTATACTGGCTGCACCTATTCCTGGCTACCTATACTGGCTGCACCTATTCCTGTCTACCTATACTGGTGGCACCTATTCCCGGCTACCTATACTGGCTGCACCTATAGCTTGCTACCTATACTGGGGCACCTATTCCTGGCTACCTATACTGGGGCACCTATTCCTGGCTACCTATACTGGCGGCACCTATTCCTGGCTACCTATACTGGCTGCACCTATAGCTGGCTACCTATACTGGCTGCACCTATTCCTGGCTACCTATACTGGCTGCACCTATTCCTGGCTACCTATACTGGCTGCACCTATTCCTGTCTACCTATACTGGCGGCACCTATTCCTGGCTACCTATACTGGCTGCACCTATAGCTGGCTACCTATACTGGCGGCACCTATTCCTGGCTACCTATACTGGGGCACCTATTCCTGGCTACCTATACTGGCTGCACCTATAGCTGGCTACCTATACTGGCTGCACCTATTCCTGGCTACCTATACTGGCTGCACCTATTCCTGGCTACCTATACTGGCTGCACCTATAGCTGGCTACCTATACTGGCGGCACCTATTCCTGGCTACCTATACTGGGGCACCTATTCCTGGCTACCTATACTGGCGGCACCTATTCCTGGCTACCTATACTGGCTGCACCTATTCCTGTCTACCTATACTGGCTGCACCTATTCCTGGCTACCTATACTGGCTGCACCTATTCCTGTCTACCTATACTGGGGCACCTATTCCTGGCTACCTATACTGGGGCACCTATTCCTGGCTACCTATACTGGCGGCACCTATTCCTGGCTACCTATACTGGCTGCACCTATTCCTGGCTACCTATACTGGCTGCACCTATTCCTGGCTACCTATACTGGGGCACCTATTCCTGGCTACCTATACTGGGGCACCTATTCCTGGCTACCTATACTGGCGGCACCTATTCCTGGCTACCTATACTGGCGGCACCTATTCCTGGGTACCTATACTGGCGGCACCTATTCCTGTCTACCTATACTGGCTGCACCTATTCCTGGCTACCTATACTGGCGGCACCTATTCCTGGCTACCTATACTGGCGGCACCTATTCCTGGCTACCTATACTGGCTGCACCTATAGCTGGCTACCTATACTGGGGCACCTATTCCTGGCTACCTATACTGGCGGCACCTATTCCAGGACAGGAAAAATGGGATACCAGTACATATCTGGTATCCTTGGATTCAGCAGAATCGGGGCTTTTACAAGCATTAACATTTTTGTAAATAAATGTAATTCATCTTAATAAAAAAAAAAAAAGTTTTTTTTTTTTTTTCACTTTATTTTTTTTAACATATTTCATTCAAAAATGTTTTTATAGCTCCAGAAAAAGTACATCATTTTGTGTTCAAGTCCAATTCATTACGGAAAAAAACAATGTATAATATGTCCTATTTCATGTAGGCTTTTTTGTCAAAAATCCTAAGTAAACCGAATGAGTGAAAGATGTCTAATGCTGGGTACACACTATGAGATTTTATGGCCGATTTACTGTCCGATCCATTATTTCCAACATGACCGATTTTGCTTTCCGATCGATTTCCTATGAAAGTTAACGGAAATCAATTGGAAAATGCTCGGAAATCGATCGGAAAGCAGATCAGGCATGTTGGAAATCGATCTGGCAGTAAATCGGCCATAAAATCTGAGTGTGTACCCAGCATAAAAACTGCTTAGCAGTAGATGTTCGAGTTTAGGACAACTCGGCTGGCAGGGAAAGGGTTTAAGGATACCCAAAGTGACATGATGAGGTAGACATGTGTATGTACAGCGCCAAGCACACAAATAACTATGCTGTGTTCCTTTTTTTCTTTCTCTGCCTGAAAGAGATAAATATCAGGTATGTAAGTGGCTGACTCAGTCCTGACTCATACAGGAAGTGACTACAGTGTGACCTTCACTGATAAGAAATTCCAACTGTAAAACACTTTCCTAGCAGAAAATTGCTTCTGAGAGCAGGAAAGAGCTAAAAAGTAGAATTTCGTATCAGTGAGGGTCACACTGTAGTCACTTCCTATCTGAGTCAGGACTGAGTCAGCCACTTACATACCTGATATTTAACTCTTTCAGGCAGAGAAAGAAAAACGTAATACAGCATAGTTGTGTGTGCTAGGCACTGTACATACAGTGGCTTGCAAAAGTATTTGGCCCCCTTGAAGTTTTCCACATTTTGTCACATTACTGCCACAAACATGAATCAATTTTATTGGAATTCCACGTGAAAGACCAATACAAAGTGGTGTACATGTGAGAAGTGGAACGAAAATCATACATAATTCCAAACATTTTTTACAAATCAATAACTGCAAAGTGGGGTGTGCGTAATTATTCAGCCCCCCCGAGTCAATACTTTGTAGAACCACCTTTTGCTGCAATCACAGCTGCCAGTCTTTTAGGGTATGTCTCTACCAGCTTTGCACATCTAGAGACTGAAATCCTTGCCCATTCTTCTTTGCAAAACAGCTCCAGCTCAGTCAGATTAGATGGACAGCGTTTGTGAACAGCAGTTTTCAGATCTTGCCACAGATTCTCGATTGGATTTAGATCTGGACTTTGACTGGGCCATTTTAACACATTGATATGTTTTATTTTAAACCATTCCATTGTTGCCCTGGCTTTATGTTTAGGGTCGTTGTCCTGCTGGAAGGTGAACCTCCACCCCAGTCTCAAGTGTTTTGCAGTCTCCAAGAGGTTTTCTTCAAGATTGCCCTGTATTTGGCTCCATCCATCTTCCCATCAACCTTGACCAGCTTTCCTGTCCCTGCTGAAGAGAAGCACCCCCAGAGCATGATGCTGCCACCACCATATTTGACAGTGGGAATGGTGTGTTCAGAGTGTGTTAAGAGTGATGAACAGTGCTCTATGGGATGTTCAAGGCTTTGGAAATCTTTTTGTAGCCTAAGCCTGCTTCAAATTTCTCAATAACTTGATCCCTGACCTGTCTGGTGTGTTCTTTGGACTTCATGGTGTTGTTGCTCCCAATATTCTCTTAGACAACCTCTGAGGCCGTCACAGAGCAGCTGTATTTGTACTGACAATAGATTACACACAGGTGCACTCTATTTAGTCATTAGCACTCATCAGGCAATGACTATAGGCAACTGACTGCACTCAGATCAAAGGGGGCCGAATAATTACGCACACCCCACTTTGCAGTTATTTCTTTGTAAAAAATGTTTGAAATGAAGTATGATTTTCATTCCACTTCTCATGTGTACACCACTTTGTATTGGTCTTTCACGTGGAATTCCAATAAAATTGATTCATGTTTGTGGCAGTAATGTGACAAAATGTGGAAAACTTCAAGGGGGCCAAATACTTTTGCAAACCACTGTACACGTCTATCTCATCATGTCACATGTCACTCCGGGTATCCTTTTAAAGATCCGATCCGTGGTAACCTGCGTAATCGCCGTGTATCGCAAAGCACCATTCGCCTAATTGCGCACATGTTCCCACGATGCGAGAGTGCAGAAACAATCGCTTGTCACACACGGGAAAAAAATTCTCCGGTACCGCAGTAAAAATCGTTGACAAATCTCAATGTGCGTAAGTAATTTAAATAGTCATGATTAATAAAGGTGTTCACAGGGAGTATGGTATATCACAATACCAGGCATCCGCTCATATGGGCACCTGGTGTTTCCTCTGTACTACAGTACGCTGCCTGCTGCTGTTACCAGTCATGCTGAGAGACATTTCCTGCTTGTTCTCCCCCCTCATCTCTACATACCCTGGCACAGCACTGGCTGCTGTCACAGGTTCCTCTCCTGCCATCTGCCCCAGCAGCCTCTCCTGTGCGGCTGCCTCTCGGTGACACTGCAAGGCTGGCTGGGTGTCACAGTGTCCTCTCCTGCCATCTGCCCCAGCAGCCTCTCCTGTGCGGCTGCCTCTCGGTGACACTGCAAGGCTGGCTGGTGTCACAGTCTCCTCTCCTGCCATCTGCCCCAGCAGCCTCTCCTGTGCTGCTGCCTCTCTGTGACACTGCAAGGCTGGCTGGTGTCACAGTATCCTCTCCTGCCATCTGCCCCAGCAGCCTCTCCTGTGCTACCCCTGTGACACTACAAGGCTGGCTGGGTGTCAGTCTCCTCTCCTGCCATCTGCCCCAGCAGCCTCTCCTGTGCTGCCTCTCTGTGACACTGCAAGGCTGGCTAGGTGTCACAGTCTCTTCTCCTGCCATCTGCCCTAGCAGCCTCTCCTGTGCTGCCTCTCGGTGGCACTGCAAGGCTGGCTGGTGTCACAGTCTCCTCCCCTGCCATCTGCCCCAGCAGCCTCTCCTGTGCTACCTCTGTGACACTACAAGGCTGGCTGGGTGTCAGTCTCCTCTCCTGCCATCTGCCCCAGCAGCCTCTCCTGTGCTGCCTCTCTGCGACACTGCAAGGCTGGCTGGGTGTCATAGTCTCCCCTCCTGCCATCTGCCCCAGCAGCCTCTCCTGTGCTGCCTCTCGGTGGCACTGCAAGGCTGGCTGGTGTCAGTCTCCTCTCCTGCCATCTGCCCCAGCAGCCTCTCCTGTGCTGCTGCCTCTCTGAGACACTTCAAGGCTGGCTGGGTGTCACAGTCTCCTTTCCTGCCATCTGCCCCAGCAGCCTCTCCTGTGCTGCCTCTCGGTGACACTGCAAGGCTGGCTGCTGTCACAGTCTCCTCTCCTGCCATCTGCCCCAGCAGCCTCTCCTGTGCGGCTGCCTCTCTGTGACACTGCAAGGCTGGCTAGGTGTCACAGTCTCCTCTCCTGCCATCTGCCCTAGCAGCCTCTCCTGTGCTGCCTCTCGGTGGCACTGCAAGGCTGGCTGGTGTCACAGTCTCCTCCCCTGCCATCTGCCCCAGCAGCCTCTCCTGTGCTACCTCTGTGACACTACAAGGCTGGCTGGGTGTCAGTCTCCTCTCCTGCCATCTGCCCCAGCAGCCTCTCCTGTGCTGCCTCTCTGCGACACTGCAAGGCTGGCTGGTGTCACAGTCTCCTCTCCTGCCATCTGCCCCAGCAGCCTCTCCTGTGCTGCCTCTCTGCGACACTGCAAGGCTGGCTGGTGTCAGTCTCCTCTCCTGCCATCTGCCCCAGCAGCCTCTCCAGGGCTGCCTCTCTGTGACACTGCAAGGCTGGCTGGTGTCACAGTCTCCTCTCCTGCCATCTGCCCCAGCAGCCTCTCCTGTGCTGCCTCTCGGTGACACTGCAAGGCTGGCTGCTGTCACAGTCTCCTCTCCTGCCATCTGCCCCAGCAGCCTCTCCTGTGCGGCTGCCTCTCTGTGACACTGCAAGGCTGGCTGCTTTCACAGTCTCTTCTCCTGCCATCTGCCCCAGCAGCCTCTCCTGTGCTGCTGCCTCTCTGTGACACTGCAAGGCTGGCTGGGTGTCACAGTCTCCTTTCCTGCCATCTGCCCCAGCAGCCTCTCCTGTGCTGCCTCTCGGTGACACTGCAAGGCTGGCTGCTGTCACAGTCTCCTCTCCTGCCATCTGCCCCAGCAGCCTCTCCTGTGCGGCTGCCTCTCTGTGACACTGCAAGGCTGGCTGCTTTCACAGTCTCCTCTCCTGCCATCTGCCCCAGCAGCCTCTCCTGCGCTGCCTCTCTGTGACACTGCAAGGCTGGCTGGGTGTCAGTCTCTTCTCCTGCCATCTGCCCCAGCAGCCTCTCCTGTGCGGCTGCCTCTCTGTGACACTGCAAGGCTGGCTGCTGTCACAGTCTCCTCTCCAGCCATCTGCCCCAGCAGCCTCTCCTGTGCTGCCTCTCGGTGACACTGCAAGGCTGGCTGGGTGTCACAGTCTCCTCTCCTGCCATCTGCCCCAGCAGCCTCTCCTGTGCGGCTGCCTCTCTGTGACACTGCAAGGCTGGCTGGTTGTCAGTCTCCTCTCCTGCCATCTGCCCCAGCAGCCTCTCCTGTGCGGCTGCCTCTGTGACACTGCAAGGCTGACTGGGTGTCACAGTGTCCTCTCCTGCCATCTGCCCCAGTAGCCTCTCCTGTGCTGCCTCTCTGTGACACTGCAAGGCTGGCTGGGTGTCAGTCTCCCCTCCTGCCATCTGCCCCAGCAGCCTCTCCTGTACTGCCTCTGTGACACTGCAAGGCTGGCTGGGTGTCAGTCTCCCCTCCTGCCATCTGCCCCAGCAGCCTCTCCTGTGCTGCCCCTCTGTGACACTGCAAGGCTGGCTGGGTGTCACAGTCTCCCCTCCTGCCATCTGCCCCAGCAGCCTCTCCTGTGCGGCTGCCTCTCTGTGACACTACAAGGCTGGCTGGGTGTCACAGTCTCCCCTCCTGCCATCTGCCCCAGCAGCCTCTCCTGTGTGGCTGCCTCTCTGTGACCCTACAAGGCTAGCTGGGTGTCACAGTGAACGGTCTGCAGGCGCTGAGCTCCCCGGAGTGTACAGACAGGATGTACTTCCTGGAGTGCTGGACTGTGGCTGTGTGATCAGTCAGCGCTCAGATCCCACCAGGAGAAGTCACAGGTTCCGCACCTCTGAACTACAGCAAAGCTCTTCCATAGGATGCGCACCTGAGTGTGTTACAAACCCGCTGACTCTTCCCCACTTCGCTGTCCCTGCTTGCTTTTTTACAGCGGACCTGAACTGCCTCTCTACTCTTATAAATGAGCAACAGCATAATAACCTTTACAAAAACCATTTTTGTTACAATTGATACAAATCCTGCAATAAATCTGTTGTGTGTCTACCTCCTGCTTTCATAGAAGCAGACATAGGTATAACGTCCTGTGTTTACAAAGTAGCAGCTCTGCTGAGGCAGCCAGCTGACACAGCTGAGAGATCAAATTACAACTTGTGATTAGACACAGATGAGGGGGAATTAGACAAGCTAAACTCTAAGTACACACAGGGTGCATTTCTCTGTTTTTCTTCTGTCCTGAGCAAGAGTTATGCTGGGAATACACAATGAGATTCTTCAGCAGATTTACTGTCCAATCGATTTCCATTCACTTCTGTGAAAAATCGATCAGAAAAACGAGCGAAAATCAGATCGCACATGTTGGAAATTATCTATACAACCATCTATCTGCCAAAAAAATCTCCTGGTGTATTCCCAGCATTAAGGGCCACTTTAAGAATCTGTTCAGTGGATGGAAGGATTCGATCAGATAGATCTCTGAACAGATTATGATCTGAGAGTGCAAGTGACTGAAAGCGTATTGCAAATCACTGAAGCTAAATGGGTAGAGGGTGGAATGCTAAGTTACACATTTTTATACTTACTGGCTTAAATTCTGTTGCCTTGTTGTCTTACCCTCTAAGCCCTCACACTGCCACTGATAAGGTAAAGCACACATATACAGTGGTGTGAAAAACTATTTGCCCCCTTCCTGATTCCTTATTCTTTTGCATGTTTGTCACACGTAAATGTTTCTGCTCATCAAAAACCGTTAACTATTAGTCAAAGATAACATAATTGAACACAAAATGCAGTTTTAAATGATGGTTTTTATTATTTAGTGAGAAAAAAAACTCAAAACCTACATGGCCCTGTGTGAAAAAGTGATTGCCCCCCTTGTTAAAAAATAATTTAACTGTGTTTTATCACACCTGAGTTCAATTTCTGTAGTCAGCCCCAGGCCTAATTACTGCCACACCTGTTTCAATCAAGAAATCACTTAAATAGGATAGAAACCACCTTTATGCTTAAACAATGTATAGCACTCAGATGGCTCTCCCCAACCCCTCCTACATATGCTGACTGGCGCAATAGAATCAAAAATTCCCTACCCCTTAAAAAACTAATATACCACCATAGAGGCTGCCCTTCGAAATTCAACAAAATATGGGATTGCTGGATTGAAAATCCAGGCAGTTAACAATGTCCAAATTACAATGTTTATGCTGTTGTTTGCCCTTGTTTCCTACCATAGTATCTATTTACTCGGATACTCCTCTCCTTACCTCTACCCCTTCCCCTCTCCTTCCATGCCTACACCCACCTTTGGATGCCAACAAAACGAAATCTTCCCTCCTGATTTCCCTATCCTCTTCCCCACTCTCCCCCTCCTTTCCTGCTCTCCTTATGAGGTTACAGAGATGACACTGCTGTATAGATACTTCCTGTACACCATTTGTACCACTTACCTGTTGCCTAATTCTGCTCAACATTTGTATATTGTATTCTCTGTATCATCCCTGTTTTATATTTCAATAAAACTTTTGGTCAATGAAAAAAAAATAGGAGATATCTGACACAGAGAAGTAGACCAAAAGCACCTCAAAAGCTAGACATCATGCCAAGATCCAAAGAAATTCAGGAACAAATGAGAACAAAAGTACTGTAATTGAGATCTATCAGTCTGGTAAAGGTTATAAAGCCATTTCTAAAGCTTTGGGACTCCAGCGAACCACAGTGAGAGCCATTATCCACAAATGGCAAAAACATGGAACAGTGAAGAACCTTCCCAGGAGTGGCCGGCCGACCAAAATTACTGCCAGAGCGCAGAGAAAACTCATCCGAGAGGCCGCAAAAGACCCCAGGACAACATCTAAAGAGCTGCAGGCCTCACTTGCCTCAATTAAGGTCAGTGTTCACGACTCCACCATAAGAAAGAGACTGGACAAAAACGGTCTGCATGGCAGATATCCAAGGCACAAACCACTTTTAAGCAAAAAGAACATTAAGACTCGTCTCAATTTTGCTAAAAAACATCTCAATGATTGCCAAGACTTTTTGGAAAATACCTTGTGGACCGACGAGACAAAAGTTGAACTTTTTGGAAGGTGCGTGTCCCATTACATCTGGCGTAGAAGGAACACAGCATTTCAGCAAACGAACATCATACCAACAGTAAAATATGGTGGTGGTGGTAGTGTGATGGTCTGGGGTTGTTTTGCTTCTTCAGGACCTGGAAGGCTTGCTGTGATAGATGGAACCATGAATTCTACTGTCTACCAAAAAATCCTGAAGGAGAATGTCAAGCCATCTGTTCGTCAACTCAAGCTGAAGCGATCTTGGGTGCTGCAGCAGGACAATGACCCAAAAGACAGCAGCAAATCCACCTCTGAATGGCTGAAGAAAAACAAAATGAAGACTTTGGAGTGGCCTAGTCAAAGTCCTGACCTGAATCCTATTGAGATGTTGTGGCATGACCTTAAAAAGGCGGTTCATGCTAGAAAACCCTCAAATAAAGCTGAATTACAACAATTCTTCAAAGATGAGTGGGCCAAAATTCCTCCAGAGCGCTGTAAAAGACTCGTTGCAAGTTATCGCAAACTCTTGATTGCAGTTATTGCTGCTAAGGGTGGCCCAACCAGTTATTAGGTTCAGGGGGCAATTTCTTTTTCACACAGGGCCATGTAGGTTTTGAGTTATTTTTCTCACTAAATAATAAAAACCATCATTTAAAACTGCATTTTGTGTTCAGTTATGTTATCTTTGACTAATAGTTAATGTTTTTTGATGAGCAGAAACATTTAGGTGTGACAAACATGCAAAAGAATAAGAAATCAGGAAGGGGCAAATAGTTTTTCACACCACTGTATATATGTATATCTATCTATCTATCTATCTATCTATCTATCTATCTATCTATCTATATATATATATATATATATATATATATATATATATATATATATATATATATATATATATATCTCTATATATATATCTCTATATATATATCTCTATATATATATATCTCTATACACACACACACACACACACACACACACCACACACCACACACACACACACCACACACACACCACACACACACACACCACACAGACACACACACACACAGACACACACCACACAGACACACACACCACACAGACACACACACCACACAGACACACACACCACACAGACACACACCACACAGACACACACCACACAGACACACACACCACACAGACACACACACACACACACACACACACACACACACACCACACACACACCACACACACACACACACACCACACACACACACACCACACAGACACACACACACACAGACACACACACCACACAGACACACACACACACACACACACAGACACACACACCACACACCACACACCACACACACACACACACACACACACACACACACACACACACACACACACACACACACACACACACACCACACAGACACACACACACACAGACACACACACCACACAGACACACACACACACAGACACACACCACACAGACACACACCACACAGACACACACCACACAGACACACACACCACACACACACACACACACACACACACACACACACACACACACACACACACACACACAGACACACACACACACACACACACACACAAAGTTTTTCTTTAAAGACTCCAAACACTAGTCTAAATACACCATGCCAGCTTAGCAAGCAGAGTACCAAAATGTTACCTTTATGGTGTCGGAGGCCTCTACAGCTGAAAATGCTAGTTTAAAAATGTTAGTAACCTTTAGCATAGCGCAGTGGGGCCCCCCTGTGGCAGGGATGCAGCTGCTCCTTGGTGGTTGGTCCTGGTACTGAATGTCTCAGCCAGTCGTAGCCTGCAATGGCAGAAGTCAGTGGTGCGAAACGTGAGTGCGACAGGGTCTTCAGAGTTGGTACTTTAACCACTTCAGGATCACAGGTTTTCTTCCCTTAAAACCAAAACAACTTTTACATTTCAGCGCTCCTCCCATTCATTCACTGATAACTTTATTGCTACTCATCACATGTGAATGATCTATAGGTTGTTTTTTTCGCCACAAATTAGGCTTTTC
The DNA here is from genome assembly GCF_040937935.1 of Hyperolius riggenbachi. NCBI lineage: Eukaryota > Metazoa > Chordata > Amphibia > Anura > Hyperoliidae > Hyperolius > Hyperolius riggenbachi. The sequence continues at coordinate 652,396,035 of NC_090646.1, forward strand.
AAGGGTGATATTTTATTTTAGTAATAATGTTATTCTCTATGCATTTTAAAAAGAAAAAAGAGAAAAAAATGAAAAGATACACTATTTCTATATTTCCAACCATAAAAAAAAAGCAAGGGAGGCTAGGATTAGATCAGGGTTGATCAGGGTTAATCAGGGTTGATCAGGGGTATATAGTCCTGGTATATTTATTTATAAGTCCTGGTATATTTATAAAATCCTCTAGGTGGCAGTCAGACTACAAGAAAAGAAGATCCAGTTACCTTGTAATCCTCTCAGGAGTGATTACAAGGTAACTGTATCTTCTTAAGTGCTGGCAACATTGTTTGTAAACCTCACAAATGAATGAGCACTGCTATTGGCTTATAGCAGTGCTCATTCATGGTTACAGGCATCTGATTGGTGATGGGAGTAATTACTCCCATTCATCAATCCCACCCAGAAATAAATGAAGCTGGTGCACGTGCACGTGCACGCACGGGGGCGCGCACCCGCGGGCGGGGGCGCGCGGGGGCGCGCGTGCACGCGCGCGATCGCGCCCGCACAGCACAATAGCGGCAGGGGCGTTTATAAACGCCCCTGATCCGCTAATTAAGTCAATAGGGGCGTAGTTAAGCGTCTGGGAAATCCGAAAGTGGTTAAAATCTAAACAGGATTCTATGGAGGAACTTTGTTTTTTGTTTGCATTTGAGAGTCCATTTTTCATAGCACAGTGGGGGCAATTAACAAAGAAAAGCTGCTACAAAATGTCAAGTAAAGTGAACACGCTGCTACTTCTGAAACTATTTGCGCTGCTTCCTATTCCGCCTTTGTAAGCGTAGCACCTGCGACCCACTGCGACAAACGTAACTGCCTGAGACAGATTTGTGACAGTTCTGAGACTGAAAACAGCTGCGCTCGTAAGAAGTGCTCTGCGGGAGGTTTTAGTTTTAATAACGGGACATTTTCTTGAGAGAATTGATTTAGCCTGTCCTGCCATTTTTAATTTCTAATTTGCATTCCTCACTGTGCAGTTAAATTTTGATTTAGAAAAAACAAAAACGGCAGTCTGACCTATTATCCTGAGATTGAAATGCTTTGCTGATTGTATTATAGGTAGGACAATGACTATATGCCGTTCGGTTGCAAATCCAATTCAAACTCCACCCTATTGATTTGTGTGTGAAATGTAATATCCTATGAATAATTTCATGAGGACAGTAGCCCACTGAATTCAGTCAGCATAACACTTTAAAAGCAAGGTAATAGGACAGGCCGAGCACTTCAAATGCAAGGTAATGGGACAGGCTGCCCTTATGAAACAGCAAAGAATACCACACCTCTTCTCTGTTACTATTCACATAATAGTGATTTACTGTTTGTTTCTGCTCTGCTTACACACACTGCTTTCTCATGATCATATGAGAACAGCTGAGGGATTTTGTTTTAGCTACAGAGAAGAATCTGAAGAGAAGGACCTGAACTTTTTCCTGTTCTTGGATGCCCCCCCCCCCCCCCCCCCCTTCAGAATGAGCTCTTCCTGGCTGTAAACTGTGTTTACTTTACACTGCATGAGGCAGACAAACACAGGAACACACAGAGCTGCAGCTGATGAGTTATTCACACACTGTGTCATGCTATATTTCTGTTTTCTATCATTCTAAAGAGATTCCAGTCACAGTATTACAGCCAGTGAAGATTGCTTCTGTATGCTGGATGTGCTGGACACAGTCCTCCATAGTAATGCCCCCACAGTGAGAACTGTTCTCTGCAAATGTCATAGTTTCTTCACATGAAAAGATGAAAAAAAGCCTTTGTCTTGCTAATTGCTAGCAATTACTGGAAACCTATGTGGCATTTAGAGTTTTTGTTAACTTCAACTCCTTCAAGTAAACATTTATTTTTTTGGTAATTTTTTCCATCTTAACTCCTTGAATGTTGTGTTTTTAAAGGTGCCAAAACTTCAGCGAGTGCCAACAGCGAGTGAACTGAACGGATCTTACCTCGGCCAGTGCCATAAAGCGAGCAACGAGCTGGAAAGATCCTGCGCTGCGACCACACGGCCCTTCTGCAGAAACGAACCATCCACTGCATGCGGCTTCCACTGTCAACCAAACAGGTGCTCTTTAGAGGACTTCCAGCGGCGGAAATGCTGCAGCATAGCCGATGTGCGCTGTGCGGGTTTGGCTCACCGGTGTGGTAGTGCCTTAGACCAGCCGCCACCTCACTGCTGCATGCACCAAGCGCCGCACAGCACCCCTCGGAGAGATCCGGCAGAACTCTTGCTCACGAAAGCCTCGGAAGACTGTTCCTCTTCCCAGCACTCCGCTATCTCCGACAGGAGTAAGACACTAGCTACCCGCGTGAAAGACTCTGCCGTATCCGAGCGACGGAAACACGAGTTAATGCTGCAGAAGATGGAGCTGGAAGTGGAGAAGGAGAGGCTGCAGCAGCTGCTGGAACAGCAGGAGAGTAAACTGCTGGAGAAACAGCAGGAGTTACTACAGACCAGGCTGGAGTCTGACAGGTGAGACTTCCCCTATCCACTCCTCACAATGCAGGGAATCTGTCATAAAGGTAGGCCAGGGGTGTCCAACTTTATCATGTTAGGGGCGAATATCTAAAACCTAATCTAAGTTGCTGGCCAAATTGTTTTTTTTAAAGTGATCTTAAAGCGGATCCGAGATGAAAAACTAACTAGAACGAGTAACTTGTCTATATATCTTATCTAAAGATTAGATAGTTTACACAGCAAATCTAGCTGAAAACCGCTTTAATAGAATATGATTATTTCTTCCTGTGATACAATGACAGCAGCCATGTTGTTTGTAAACATTACACAGAGGCAGGCTTATCTGCATCTTGAGCAAAAAAAACCTAATCCCCCCCCCCTCCTCCTCCCCTCTGCCTCTGAAATCTCTGTCTAGTAATACCTCCCCCTCATTCTGCCCAGACTGAGCTCCCATAAGCCCCGGCTACTGTCTGAAAGTGCCTTGGCTTTCTGAAAACCTGTGGGCGTGGCTTGTTTAGTTTATAGGGAATTAGAGTATTAAAACAAAAAAGTATTTGGCTTGAGGAATGCCCTATAAACAATAGGAAAGGAACACAATTATGCAATGAGTAAAAGTTCATCTCGGATCCACTTTAAACTCAAAACTTCCTCTCTACCTCTAAAAGATAAGCAGCAGCATAACCTTTAAATAAAAACACTTCTTTGTTACAGCTGATACAAATCCTACAATAAATCTGCAGTGTTTCTACTTCCTGCTTTCATGGAAGCAGACTTAGGGTAAACATCCTGTGTTTATAAATTAGCTGCTTTGCCATGGCTGGCAGCTGACACAGCTGAGGGATTACATTAATTGTGATTATACACAGGGGAGGGGGAATTAGGCTAAACTCTCTAAGTACACGCAGGGTGCATTTATCTCTATTTTCCTTCTGTCTTGTGCAAGAGTTTAGGTCCACTTTAAGATTTATCATTTATTGAACAGTCTCAAACTAAGTGGCATAATTATAGTGACCTCCCCCTTCTGCAGAGTAGTGCAGCGGAGCAGTTTAATATCCAGCAGCCACGTCTCTCGTAAAGGACACTTGAAGTGAGAGGATGATGAAGGCTGCCATATGTATTTCCTTTTCAACAATGCAGATTGCCTGGCCGTCCTGCCAATCTTCCGCCTCTGATTCATTTAACCATAAACCCTGAACAAGGTCTGTTGCTCTTACTCAAGTCTGACTGGAATAACTGCATGCTCATTTCAGGGCTTTGACTAAGAAACTACTGATGCCCGAAAGATCAGCAGGACAGCCAGGCAATGTTTATTGTTTAAAAGGTAATGCATATGGCAGCCTCCATATCACTCTTAACTCAGGTACACTTTAAGAAAAACAATTTTTGTTTCTTCGCTTGCATTCACATGTGAAAAATTGGTAAAATAAAAAAAAGAAAACTGTTTAGCAAGCCAAACGGGCGTAACTAGACTTTATAAGGCCCCCCTGCAAAAATGTTAGCATGGGGCCCCCTTGTCCCCGAACCCCATGCGGGTCATGTGACTGGGAGCCGAGTGTGTTCTGCTGTGAAGCAGCGTCTGGAAATAGGAAACCATTACACACGCTCCTGCACATGGTTTCTGTGAGTAAATGTGGAGGTTTCTCTGCTAATTGGCTGCACTTGCTGTTGGGGAGAGGGAGGAGGAGGCCCCCCCCCCCTGCGATGGCGGGGGTCGCAGGGGTGATTGCTACGCCTATGAAGCCAAATGCACTTTTTGAAGCATGAGAAAATTATATTGTAGGGAAAAATGTGAAAATAGCACAAAAATAATAGCATGAATGTTTATAGCATCAGGCTCAGTGTTTCAGCATCCGGAGTCTGGTTCCCCTGCTGTGATGTGCTGTAATATTGTGTCTGTCTGTCACCCTATCTCACTGCTGAATCACCATCATAAATGTTTATAGCCTAAAGGGGCCCATACACCTAACGATTTTCCCGCCAATATACTGCCGATCTGATCACAGTGATCGAAACGGCTGTGAAATCGCCACGCTCACCGCTGACAGAACGATCGATTTCCGTTCCCGTCGACCCATCCGTGCGGAAGATTTTTCTTGGTCGCCGGCGGGTCGGGAGTGCGTCGTTAGCGGCGTTCGAATGCACGACGACCGAAGCAATACAGCAGTAATACATTACCTGCTCCGGCCGGCACGAGTCCCCTGGTCTTCTTCTCCGCTTCGGGCTCCAGAGCTACACAGAACTTCCTGTCCCGGCAGGAAGTTTAAACAGTAGAGCGCCCTCTACTGTTTAAACTTCCCCTGGACAGGAAGTTCAGTAGCCGGAGCGGAGAAGAAGACTGCGGGGACTCGAACCGGCCGGAACAGGTAATGTATGCGGGGGGGGGGGGGGGGGGGGGCGGCAACAGCTCCACAGATTGTGATCGTTTTCAGGCTGAAATCGATTCACAATCTGTTTGCAGTAAAGGCAGCCATACGATACCTCTCTGCTCTCTGATCAGCTTCGATCAGAGAGGGATCTATCTGTTGGTCGACTCTGATGGCAAATCGACCAGTGTATGGCCACCTAGACTTAATCCTTCAGCATCTCTCACTCCAGAGGATTGCGTCTGTTTCATACAGAGACAGCACAGCTTCATTCTCTGTACACGTTAAAGTGAACATGAACTCAGAATTTCCTCTCTGCTCTAAAAGATAATCAAGAGCATAATAACCTTTACAGGAAATAATTTCTTTGTTACAGCTATTACAAATCCTGCAATAACTCTGCGGTGTCTAATTCCTGCTTTCATGGAAGCAGACATAAGGTTAACATCCTGTATTTACAAATTAGCTACTCTGCCAAGGTAGCCAGCTGACAAAGCTGAGAGATCAAATTACAGTTGTGGTTAGTCACAAAATACACACACTGTGCATTTCTTTGTTTTGTACTGTCCTATGCAAAAGTTCAGTTTCCCTTTAAGGCCTGTCTAAAGGCAAAAAGGAGAAATGGATAGCAGGACTGGTTCTGCAAGCGCATTGTGCCCTTCTCTCCTCCTCCTGTTTAGTCGACTCCAACTCTTTGTAATCATATGTACTTTTGCACGCCAAGTGTATCGGTCAGTCACTGCTTCTTTCAGCTGTTACACAGGCATGTTCATAGATTCACATATGCTGTCTATCCATCTTATCCTATGCCATTCTCCTCTTCTTTTGTCCTCTCATCTTTCCAAGCATTAATGATGCCTCCAAAGAATTCTGGTCTTATGTGCCCAAAATACTGTATTTAAGTTTTAATGGTAGTATCAGCCCTTCTAGCATCAACTACTAGTTATACAAGTAGTATCAACACTCTGGCCTTAGTGTTGAATAGTTAGATCAGGGGTGTCAAACTCCATCACAGAAAGGGCCCAAATCTAAAACCTAGTCTAAGTCAGGGCCAAGTTGCTTACTAAGATTTAGCTTTTACTGAACAGTCTCGAGCTAAGTGGCCTGACTATAGTGATCATGGTGGGCCTGCTCCTCCCCCTCCTACAGAGTAGCACAGCAGTACAGTTTAAAGTGAATGGGAACCCATACATAAATAAAAGTCAGATACTCACCTAAGGAGAGGGAGGCTCTGGGTCCCATAGAGCATTCCCTCTCCTCTCCCGGTCCCCACTGTTGCGCTGGCTCCCCAGAAAGCGGTATTCAACCATTTTGGTCAAATACCGCTGTTTTCCCACAGGCTTCGGAAATGCTTCGGGAGCCCGAGTGCTCCCGAAGACAGGCCGCTCTACACTGCGCACGCCCTCTATGACGCACTCGCGCGTGCGCAATATGGAGACGCCTGTCTTCGGGAGGATGCAGGGAGCACGGACACTGAGAGGAGGAGGATGCAGGGAGCACGGACGCTGAGAGGAGGAGGATGCAGGGAGCACGGACGCTGAGAGGAGGAGGATGCAGGGAGCACGGACGCTGAGAGGAGGAGGATGCAGGGAGCACGGACACTGAGAGGAGGAGGATGCAGGGAGCACGGACGCTGAGAGGAGGAGGATGCAGGGAGCACGGACGCTGAGAGGAGGAGGATGCAGGGAGCACGGACACTGAGAGGAGGAGGATGCAGGGAGCACGGACGCTGAGAGGAGGAGGATGCAGGGAGCACGTACGCTGAGAGGAGGAGGATGCAGGGAGCACGTACGCTGAGAGGAGGAGGATGCAGGGAGCACGGGCGCTGAGAGGAGGAGGATGCAGGGAGCACGGACATCCCGCGGGTGGCTACAATGCGCATGACAAGTAAAAATTGGAACTGTGCCTGCGTGGGACCAACTGCGAGGTCAGGCCCGGAGCAAAACCATTGTTTCCTTTAAACTGAAAACACTTCCATCAGAAACAGTCACCGGTGTGCTCCTCTGGATAGAAAGGCAGTGTACTGTCATTCTTTTACAGGTAGTCCCCGGTTAACGAACGAGATGGGCACTGTAGTTCTTAACCTGAATCCGTTCTTACGTCGAAATGCTGTGCCATCTCTGTCCCCTTTGCCTCCAGTGTACCCCTCTGTGTCTGTTTGTCCCCCTGTGCCTCTCTATGTCCCCTCTGTGCTTCTGTTCCTGCTGTGCCCCCTCTGTGCAGCCTCCTCTTTGACGCCCCCCCCGGACTCACCTCCCAATCGAGTCCAACGCTGTCTGTCCTCTCTCCACATCTAGCTCCCTCTAGCCACGTACAGCACCGCTTCCTGAATGTCATGGGACATACAGGAACCTGTATGTCATGTGAGATACAGGTTCCTGTATGTCACATGACATTCAGGAAGCAGTGCTGAATGTGGCTAGAGGGATCTGGATGCGGAGAGAGGAAGACAGGCAGTGTTGGACTCTGTTTGGAGGTGAGTCCAATGCTGCTGCGGCACGCCCCAGCACTTTGGGGAAGTTTGAAGCCGCTACTTCAAACTTTCCCCCATGCGGAAGTGACATCATCGCGACGGGATCTGGCCGTTCGTATCGGCGGGTCGTGCGTAACCCGAGGACTACCTGTACTGCTGCTTACAATGATACACATTTGAAGCTATCGAGGGCCACATAAAATGGCAAGGCCTGCAAACCTTGTGTTTGACACCTTTGGGTTAGATCGGGGATGTCAAACCACTCCTACGAGGGCCGAGGTCCTCACAACTCACAGCTCAAATGAATTGATGGGTCTGAATCAGGAAAGGTGCGGTCCATCAGGTAGAACACATTCCTCTCTTTCTCAGTCCATCCTAAACACTGGCATGGATCTGGCCCTCTAGGCCTGGAGTTCCACACCTGTGAGTTTGATCATCTGGCAGTCCAGAGAACTCGCAGTATCTTTCTCCACACTTACAGTACAAAAGTACATTTTTCTACGCATGACCCTATTTATAGTCCAACTTTCACAGCCATATGGTACTACTGGGAACACCATAGCTTTAACTATCCCGATCATTGTTGGTAAAGTGACATTTCTGTCCTTTAGTGTCCAAATTTTCCATAGCTTTCCTCTTGCGCAGCAGAGTGCACCCGATTGGGCTCGGCTATATCTCCTGGAGCCAGAGGGGGGAGATGGTACTGCGCCTGCGCTGGATCCCAAAGGTAACTATCGCCATGTGCTGCAGGTGCTATTGCTCCTGTCAGCGGATTTTCGTGGGAGTGCCAGTGCTGGATCAGGGTTACACAGGAGGACAGGGGAAGCCTCATTAGGATTCAGAGGTTTCCCCCTCCCGAGGTAAAAACCCCACGGGGGGGCACTTTTTTCCTTACTGGTTCTCTTTAAATTATAGTGTAGGGAGTTTAGTTCCTCTTTGAAAGATGTCTTGCCTGTAGTGGTCAATGTTATTGGCTCTTAAACTGTGCTTTATTTCTTTAGGAATCTACCTGCTGTACAGACCAGAGAGATCGCTGTTACCACTACACCATCACTAGGTGCTGCCCCGCTATGCAATGGCTCCATCTATAGGTAAGCAGGGGAACAGGCTCCTATTTTTATTTATCTTTCTTTTTATTAAAGGATACCAGAGCCCAAAAAATATGAGAAACAGGGGAGAGTAGACATGTATGGTGAGCCTTCCTGATGCTCACTGCTCCCACCGTCCTCCATTCTGCCCCCTCCGCTGCCTATAATTGCCCTCTGGCGCCCTCTACCGGTCGGCTGTGTCAGGCATCACTGCGCCTGTACTGGCCCAACTGCACACGTTCTAAAATACGCAACTGCGGCCGGGAACAGAACAGAGCATGGCGTCATCGTAACATTATGCTCAGATTGCTCCTGAAGAACGTGCAGGCGGGCCAGCGCAGGCGCAGTGATATCGGGCCTACCGGTAGAGGGTGACGGAGGGCAATGACAGGCAGCCTAGGGGGCAGAATGGAGAACTGGGGGAGCGGTGAGCATCGGGACAGCTCACCATACATGCCTGCTCCCCTGTTTCTCATATTCATTTGGGCTCTGGTATCCTTTAAAGAGAACCAGGTGCAAGAAGCGATTCTAGTATTTGGAGTGTTCAATAAAAATTGCCCTCCCATTTAAAGACTAACTACAGCCTGGTAGAAAGCTGGCCATACATTGATTTGGCCAACAGATAGATCCCTCACAAATCATTATCTGAGCGAGTGGCGTAGCAATAGGGGTTGCAGGGGTTGCGACCGCACCTGGGCCAGAGGGGCCCCTGATGGGCCCTCCCTCAACCACAGTATTAGCTCTCTATTGGTCCTGTGCTGATAATAATTACTTCTATTGTTGATTTGAATAGTAGTGATCATTGCCACACTGCTCCCCATCCCCCTCTTGCACCTCTGGCACTGTAGTTGCCATTGGCAGGTTTTGGCGCGCTGTATCAATTGTTATGTATAGAGTGCTTCAGGAGGGCGGGGCAATGTAAAACTTGCACTGGGGCACACAGCTCCTTAGCTATGCCATTGATCTGATAAGAGTGATCAAACTGATCAAATCCCTCCACACACTGCAAACAAATCTATTGATGATCTATGCGCACCGCCTGGTGTCTCTCCCAGGCTATGCAGGGTAGTCACCTGTCCACCGCACATCTTCTCTCCCCTCCCCAGGCTCTGCTTCCTGTGTCTTCTCTGCCGAGGGCCTGTGTCATGTGATTAACACTAGAGGTCACACGAGAAGAACCATGGCATGTATATTACCTGACCACTAGAGACCTCAAGCGTGTGTGCCCTCTAGTGTTTGCCACATAAAACAGGCCTCCGGGAGGGAAGAGACAGGAAGCAGAGCCCGGCGGTGGAGAGAAGACATGCAGCGGACAGGTGAGTGTAAGCTCAGCCCCTCCCAAACTAGAAAACTGCTAGAAACGCACTCCCAACCTGCTGCAGAGTGTGCAAAATCTTCCGTCCGGCATGATCGACTAAATTGATTTTGGACGAAAATTGATCAGGAATGGTTTGCTGCATCCAATTTCTTGCAGATTCAATCAAATTGGCCAGATATCGATGCAAAAAATCTGCTGTGTATGGCTACCTTAAACACTTCACAACTGAGGGGTTTTACCCCTTGAGCACAACAACAGTTTTCACCTTTCGGGTCTCCTTACATTCATTCGCCTATAACTTTACCATTACTTATCGCAATGAAATGAATTATATCTTGTTTCTTTTCGCCACCAATTAGGCTTTTAGGTGGGACATTATGCCAAGAATTATTTTATTCTAAATGTGTTTTAATGGGGAAATAGGAAAACATGTGGGGAAAAAAAATCATCATTTTTCAGTTTTCGGCCATTATAGTTTTTAAATACTGCATGCTACTGTATCACAATGTTTGGCGCCAATATTTTATTTGAAAATAAAGGTGCATTTTTTCCAGTTTTGTGTCCATCCCTAATTACAAGCCTATAGTTTATAAAGTTTATAACAGTGTTATACCCTCTTGACATAAATATTTAAAGAGGTAACCTTACCTTAGGTCACTAAGGTAACTATTTATGTATTTTTTTTATTGTAATTTTTTTCCCCTTTTTATTACAAAAAGAACCACAAAAAAATGGAGCATGTGGGAGGTAATGAGTTAATTTATAACACTATGTATTTATATATGAAAAATGTTTTTGGGTGTAGTTTTACTATTTGGCCATAAGATGGCTACAGTACTTTTTTGTGCATGCGTCCTGTAAGCGGAGGAAGTACACTTACAGGAAATGCAATGAGGCCGGGAAACTTTTTTCACAATGATCGCGCTGCTTCTCATAGAAGCAGCTGATCATTGCTGGGGGCTTAGATCAACGAACGGGAATGGTTATACCCGTTCATTGATCTCCGAACGGGCAGCGGCGTGCGCGGGAGCACGCGCGAGTAGGAGCGCAGACAGCAGCGGGGGTGCTTGTATCTACGCCCCTGGTGGGGAAAGGGTGTTAAAAGGGCCGTAGATACATGCTACTGTGGTGTTAAGGGGTACTGAGCATTGTTTTTTTTAACATTTGGAAAAATGAACCTCCTCATAAGGTAGGTTTGTAATGGTGTGTGCCTATGGGGGGTCGGGGGGAGCACAATTGCCTACGGGGTGCTGCTTGTCTGGGCCGCGGCCCGTTCACATGGCTGGAAATTTCCTGGAGATGTAGGTAAAGCAATGTACTCGGCATCTCCCAGACTAAATCTCTCAGCATGCATCGCGCGGTGCACTTGACCCCCACCGAGATTTACAAATGACGGCGGAAACTGCAGTTGGCTTGAGAAGTTGGATGATCCCAAACAGGGACAGAGGAGCAGCACCCCGTTGGTAAGTAATGGTGCTCCCCCAGAGGCAGGCACAATTACGAACATCCCTAATGGGCAGGTTCATTTTTTTAAAGAGTAAAAAGGATGCTCAGTACCCTTCACGTCTTTATTGCTCATATAGTTATCCTACCTGCCTTTATCCTAAAGTAATATAAATGGTATAAAACACAATGTTATAGGTTTGGCCTGAACACACTAGCACGCTTCTGTCCACTTTTCATAAACCGCGTTACTGTGAATTGATTAAATATGATCTTTTCTTTCGTTCTGAACAATTTTATCGAAAATACGATGGTTCACTAAAATTTGCACCATTAATGGGCAGCTTTAATTTCCAAAACTTGACTGTAGGATCACACTGGCTCCTTTGCAAATGTGAAATCTGTCCTCGCTCCATATTTCAATCCACTTTGTTATCTTCCTGTGTGGATATTGGCTGCACAAAACGCAAACCAGTGTTGCTTATTTTTAACACCTGCACTAATCCACCAACTGACACCAGGCTTGCTGTTTGGTCGTTTCTACTTTGAAGGACACTGGAATGGCCTTGTTTTTCTCACCCTCCTGCGTTGAAATTAGCTACACAATACAAAAGCCTTTCTTGCTCATTTTTAACACCTGCACTAACTCACCAAGTGACACCAGGCTTGCTGTTTGGTCATGTCTACTTTGAGGAGCACTGGAATGGCCATAGTTGGGTCACCTTTCTTTGTGGGAATTAGCTGCACAAAACAGAAGCCATCCTTGCTCATTTTTAACACCTACACTAATCCACCAATTGGCACCAGGTTTGCCATTATGGTCATTTTCTTCTAGGGACAGTGGAATGGCCATATTTTGTACACTTACAAATGTATTTTTTTTTTATTTTTGAAAGTAATCCCAGTAATCTGTAGAGCTGAACTGAAGGAATTGCTTTTTCCTCCTCCTAACGGAGCTGGAATTTGAGTTTAAGGACCTCATGCAGTAAATGATATACAGGCCTCACTTGTGCTTGTGAGAGATTAGCAGTCCTTTTCCCCCGGAATAGAAGCACAGGAATAGCAATGGCCCTGGCTTGTACTGACGCTTTCAAGCCACTATTAAAAATTACCATTTCAGCGCAGTTAGCGAGCGGTGAGCGGAGTCTCCCGGGGCCTCCTAAATCGAGCTTCTCCTCGGCAGCTGGAGCGGCGGAACATTCTCGGCGGGACGGAGGCAGCTGCTGCTGGAGAGTCATGACATGCCGGCAGTCAAGCAGAAACGCACTGGCTGCCGGTGAATTAGCTGCAGATAATTCCACATTTCACATGCTGTCAGGTTAGGGCCGAGTGTTTACCGTATTCTCCTATTATCCGGCAGGAAGCTGCACGGAGCGCGGTGCTGCCAGCTCCCCCGCCGGTAACCCTTTACTGGCTCTGCTCCTGCCGACAGCAGCTTCCATTTTTCTTCCAGCTCCTAATCTCGTTGTGTGCTTCATGTTTAGGACACAGAGGGGCCTGATTTACTAAGCCACCGCTACTGAGGATATGTGGCTGCATCGTTAGGTTTGTCGGGCAGCATGTTGGCGGGGTGGTTAGCACTTTTGCCTGGGTCCCCGGTTCGAATCCTAGCCAGGTCAACACCTGCAAGGAGTTTGTATGTTCTCCCCATGTTTGCGTGGGTTTCCTCCTGGGTTTACTTCCACATCCCAAAAACATACAGGTAAGTTGATTTGGCGTCACCCTAAATTGTCCCCAAACTACAAAAGACATACAACTATGGTAGGGATTCCATTGTGAGCACCTCTGAGGGACAGTTGAGTGACAAGACTGTATACTCTGTAAATATTAAAGAAGAACAATGAAAGACCTCCATCCTTCGAGTTCAACCAGAAAGTATGGTACAACACCAGCCTGCACCTTCACATACAGTGTATCTGTTGATCCAGAAGAAGGTGCAAAACCATATATCTACGGTAGTGATGATGGACAGATTTGACCAAGAGACAAATCTCTCTGATTGATGTAAACCATTGGCTGTGGACAGGGGACATTTCCGTTGCGTCTGTCCAGGATTATCGCATGCTGTTACTGTTGCGCACCCGATTAATCATGTCACCTCAAGATTCTCCAGCATGACCGATCAATACATGTGACCAATTTCGGCCAGAAATTGGTCGAACGTTCAATCAGGCATGGTCTTTGGCGGCACAGATTTTTCATCAAATTCGATAATGGAATCTGATGGTTGATAAGCCACCATGCCTACAGATGTATGGCCACCTTTAGATGTCTTTTCTACAGACAGTCCAGTTTGCCTAACCTTTTCTGCTTCCATCCCTCTAATCAGGCTTGTGGTTCGTCTCTGCAGCTGCTCGAAGACTGCAACGTCCCTCATGTAATGCGGTGGTTGTGATACCACAAGCTGGATTCTATACAAGGGCCTATATCAGGGGTCTCAAACTCAATTTACCTGGGGGGCCGCAGGAGGTGAAGTCAGGATGAGGCTGGGCCGCATAAGGAATTTCACAATCATGGCGCATCGCTGCCTCTGCCGCCCCTCTCACTCTTCCTTCACAGAGGGGTGCGGGGAGAGGCGGCGATTGACGTCAGGAGGGGCAGAGCTGAAGCTGAAAGCTCTGCCCCTTCCAGGAAATGCCGGCGGATTGCCCCCGGGGGATTTGGGGGCTCTGCAGCCCTCATTTAGCGGCGGGGATGCGGCGGATTACTTGGGAGCACTGAAGCAAACTAAAAGGAAGCTTTTGCTGGCAAGGGCCACAAAATATTGTATCGAGGGCCGCAAATGGGCCGCGAGTTTGAGACCCCTGGCCTATATGCAATTCACTTTTTCACCTAAGTTTTCTCATAGGTGATAATTTTTCATCTTCTTTTTGAAATAATTTCTTAGCACTCTGCAACTGACAAAGTACTAAAAAGTAGGTGAAAAGTACTGTCAAAATTATTCTGAGTATTTTCTTGTTTGCTGGTGGCTTAAAAGGCATTTTGGATGTACAGTAAAAAAAAAAAAAAAAAAGCAACAGGCACTACAACTGCCTGTGTGTCTGGGTGGAGTAGTATACTATCCTCAGATGTCTGGAGGACCCGGTCGAGTGGAATAATACATTCCCAATGCGTGCTCAAAACTTGTGAAAAACGGCAAATATGCAATCCAGGAGAAAGAAGAAAAGCAGTTTGGCCCTTGCATTTCATGTATAAAAAAGCTTTAATGTTTCCGGCTTATGAGATGCATCTCAAAACAGAGAGCAGAGAGCCTCTGAGGACACTCAACCGAGCGAAACGGTCGTCAGGCCCCAACACTGCTCCCACTTCACCCCACAACACTTGGAGGATCAGGTAGGACTTTTAAATGTTACTGCCGTGCTTGTTTTGAGATGTATCTTATAAGCCGGAAACATTAAAGATTTTTTATATGTTGAATGCAAGCGCCAAACTGTTTTTCTTCTTTCTCCTGGATTAAAAGGCATTTTATTGATAAGCTGTGTAAATATCACCTAGGAGAAAACTTAACTGAAAAAGTGAATGGCCCAAGGTCCTGTTCCCAAGGACAGTTCTCAACTGTTGCCTGACTGCTTGTTGGCCGCTCCTGCGGCATTTAGGGGCTGGTGGCGGGGTCCAAGCACGTTCATCTGACAGCCCATCAGATGCTATATACATTATTTGTTGGCCACCTACTAATCTAGCATGTTTGTGCTGAGCGCTAACGTGAAGGTCCAGCCAGCACGTCACATTAACCACTTTACCACCACGGGTACGTGTATCTACGCCCCTTTAAACACCCTTTGACCACCAGGGGTGTAGATACATGCACCCCTCGCCGCTGTCCGCGCTCCCGCGATCGTGCACGCCGCGGCCCGCTCGCCCGGAGATCAATGAACGGGAAAAACCATTCCCGTTCGTTGATCTCAGCCCCCCAGCAATGATCAGCTGCTTCTATGAGAAGCAGCGCGATCATTGTAAAGAAAAAAAAAAAATTCCCAGCCTCCCTGAACTTCCTGCAATCGTGCTTCCTATGCGTGCGTTAATGTGGCCATCTTGTGGCCAAATAGTAAAACTACACCCAAATGCATTTTTCATATACAAATACATTATTTTACACTATAAATTAACTCCCACACTCCCCAATTGTTACCATATTTTTTTGTAATAAAAAAAATACAATAAAAAAAACATAAATAGTTACCTTAGGGACTGAACTCTCAAAATATTTATATCAAGAGGGTATAACACTGTTGCATTATAAACTATGGGCTTGTAATTAGGGATGGACGCAAAACTGAAAAAAATGCACCTTTATTTCCAAATAAAATATTGGCGCCAAACATTGTGATAGGGACATAATTTAAACGGTGTAATAACCGGGACAAATGAGCAAATAAATTTCATGGATTTTAATTACAGTAGCATGCATTATTTAAAAACTTTAATGGCCCGAAAACTGAAAAATGATTTTTTTCCCACATTTTTTCCAATTTTCCCATTAAAACACATTTAGAATAAAATAATTCTTGGCATAATGTCCCACCTAAAGAAAGCCTAATTGGTGGCGAAAAAAACAAGCTATAGTTCATTTAGTTGCAATAAGTAAGGATAAAGTTATAGACGAATTAATGGAAGGAGCGCTGAAAGGTGAAAATTGCTCTGGTGTTCAAGGGGTAAAACCCCTCAGTGGTGAAGTGGTTAATACGCCATGCTGTTGCATTATACAGCTGCTGAAACAAATGAGAAACTAAAAAAACCTTTTTAGGCAAACATTGAAGACTTACACGCGGTATTAATGAGCAGTGTTGGTAGCTCTGTGTTCGATTTGCCTGCCATTCGATCGAATAGGCCGATATTGGTTGGGTTGGCAAAGAACGTGAATTACATTGAAGTCAATAGCGCCGACTCTTAGGGTTAATACCAAAGCCCACAGCATGCTAGCATACCCACGTTTGCATGGTATCTCATGGAGAACAAGAGGAAAAAAAGACTTTGTAGTTTTTGTGAAAAACAATTTTAAAGTTACGATGGTAAAAATGGTTTCTAAATGTGATTAAAGGGAACCTAAATCAATCAAACAAACAAAATAAGTTTAACTTACCGGAGGGTTCTACCGGCTTCCTGCTGCCGCCCTCTGTTAGGTTCACTTTAAGTGACAGGTAATGTATCTGTTACGGCCAGAACCCGAAGTCCACATCGGCTTCTGGCCAGTCAAAACTAGAAGTGGCCATCTCGCTGCAGCCAGTGTGCGAAATGAACAAATTCCTAGGTGGCTAGTCCGCCGTTCCTGTCTCCGGATTTGGCTCCTCCCCCTCCTATTGGCTTCTGGCAGCCAGAGATACACGCAATGCAGCCAGAGTTGTTCGCCGTGGCAGGGAAGCAGAGTGGGGATGCAGCAGACAATGCTTCTATGCAGGAATCCCTGCTTTCCTGCCGCGATGAAAGACACTGCGTCTGTCCCCGACAGCTATACCTCAATAGGAGGGAGGGAGGAGCCAGAGCCAAGGGAGAAGTTCTGAGCCGCCAGGAATTCGTTCATTTCGCACATTGGCTGCAGCGAGACGTAGTGAAAATTTACATATATCCCCAGAATTGGCAGTACATTTCCTGATGGGGTTGCCTGTGGATCACCATGGCAAAGCTTTTTCCGGGGATCTCTGTACAGTCACAATAATGCTGTAGGCCTCTTTAACCACTTGTAACCCGAGGAGTCTGGTATAGCCAGAATGCGGAGCCGGGTGTGCATGGGGGACCCTGAGATATACAAGCCTGCGCGGTCTATGGTATAGGGGGCCCTGGAAGAAAGGGGGAGGCAAATGTTCCCACGCCAATATCCTGGGAAAGCTCCCGCGCCAATATCCTCTGGATACCTCGATTGAAGCACCACCACCGCCACACACGCTGCAGGCACTTGCTGTACTTCAGTATAGCAAGCCCTGGCAAAGCATCTTTTGAAGTGGTCTGAAACTCTGACGTAACATTCAATAAAAATGTGTTTTCCTACATTTTATTTCTCAAACAGTTATCATATTTGCTTTTGTGCACACGTAATATTGTCTGTTTACAAATCACAAATTTCCAAAGTGTAGTTTTTCTTACCCTGAAAGCTAGCATTGCATTTTATTCTTTTTCTATTCTAACTGCTTTTTATTATATATTAAAATCTTCTAATGAGCTATTCTGAACACTGTGTGTGCCTGAAGCAGAGACAGTTTCTCAGAGAGTGTTTCTTTACATTCCAGTGTTGATACATTTGTGTTTAACCACTTAACGACCATCGTCAGCTGATAGGCGGACGCAGGTCGCAGTGGTGTTTCCATGGAAACAGAGCGGCCGTTCCATGTCAGTTCACGGAAGGTGTCTCCGTGAACAGCCTGCGAGCCTCGGATCGAGGCTCGCACGCTAAATGTAAACACGCAGGGAAGAAATCCCCGCTGTTTACATCATACGGCGCTGCTTACGGTTAAAGAGATCGGCGATCCCCGGCCTCTGATTGGCCGGGGATCGCCGGCATCTGATAGGCTGAAGCCTATCAGAGGCGGCGCAGGACGGATCGCCGTCCTGTGCCGCCCATAGGAAGGAAAGGGAAGTAGGCGGAAAATCGATGCGGAGGAGGGCTTTGAGGAGCCCCGCGCTGAACGAAAATAGCCGGCGGCGATCAGAGCCCCCCCAGCAGGACATCCCCCTAGTGGGGAAAAAAGGGGGGGGAAGTCTGGTCACCCTGGCTGCTTGCCGATCTGTGCTGTGGGCTGGAGAGCCCACGCAGCACAGATCTACGCAAACAAGCCCGGTCCTTAAGTGGTTAACAAGTAAAAAAGATACTGTTCTCTCCAGTTTAGATGCGGATTTGAAGCTGAATAGCAGGATAAAGAGCTTTGTTTAACCATTTTAGTGATGATCTGTTAGAATTTTTGTTCTGGGGTAGTAGCTTTCAAGCTGTGAGGAATCTTTTAGAGCAAAGTAGAAATTCTGGCTTTCAGACCACTTTAAAGTGCTGCCAGGGCTCCTCATTGGTCCTTTAAAAGGGAGGATTCCCATTGGTCTGTTTAGGGACCAATGGGGAGCCCCTCCGATAGCAGGAATTGGAGTATAAGTTCCTGAGGACAGTTATTGACATGAGGAAGGAATTGGAGTTCAGAATATTTTTATTCTTGTTTTCCTCCCCTAAACCTAAAAGTGCGTCTTAGTATTTTATTCTCAGTTTTGTTTTTATATGATATTGTGTGTCCAGGAACTTGATTTATTATTGATCGCATGAGTAGGAACGGTTTTCATAATTTAGCTTCCTTAGTTAAAGAGGAACTTTATCCCAGGATTGATCTTCATCACGATTAGTAGCCAATACCCCCTTTTCCATGAGAAATCTTTACCTTTTCTCTAATAGACCATCGGAGGGGTCTGTATAGCTGCTATTGTGGTGAAACCCCTCCCACAGTGTGATGTCATGACCAAGGGCTTGACAGTTTGCTGTCTGTGAACCTCATTGCATTGTGGGAAATTAAAAAAAAAAAACTTTTTCAATTGCCAAGCAAGCAGTGTCTCCGTCTGTGCATAGAACTTTTAAGTGACCCATACACTGGTCGTGTACAGCATTCGATCAATCAGTTCGATCGATCACAAATCGATGCATGATCAAACAACCGACCATTTCATTTTCTGCTGATTTCGATCGATTTGATATACCTTAGCAGTGATCCCCAACCCTGTCCGCAAGGCCCACCAACAGTGCATGTTTTGCAGGAAATCGCACACAATCACAGGTGAGGTAATTAGTGTCTCAGCTGAGCTGATTAACTACCTCTGTGGATTTCTACAAAACATGCACTGTTGGTGGGCCCTGACAGGGTTGGGGAACACTGCCGTACAGGATGGAAAATCTAGGTTGATCTGTTGCTGGCAGCAGATCGATGGTCCATAGTGTTGAATCCAATGGTACAGTAATGCTTTTAGATCAATATTCAATAATTCCCAATAGTTTTCATTCTGAAATCTATTGGAAATCTGTTCCTAGTGTGCAGCACACATCAGGTAGATTCCTGTCAGATTTTACCTGACAGGCATCTGACACATCTATCTGATGGTCAAATCTGCTGCAATCTATCAGTGTATGGCCACCTTAAACAGACACTGAAGCGGAAAAAAAAATATGATCTAATGAATTGGTTTTGTAGTACAGCTAAGAAATAAAGCATTAGGAGCAGAGACATAAGTCTGATATTTGTTTCCAGTACAGGAAGAGTTAACAAACTCCAGTTGTTATCTATGCAAATAGCCATTGAGCTCTGCTTTCTGATTAGGTTATCTCTGCTGTATTGTTTTGCAGTGTTTTGTAGAGAACAGTTCAGGACAGGTCAAAAGTTCACTGCCTGTTCTGTAAAAACTTTTAGGGCCTGTAGAATGCTGAGTAATGTGTAAACTGAAAATATTACAGAATGATGCAATGTTATGACAAAAAGCTGTATAACTGAAAATAAAAATGAGAATATTTTTTTGCTACCAATGTTCTAGTAATTACCCCTACTACACAACCAAATCATGATATCATAATTTATTTATTTTTTCGCTTCAGTGTCTCTTTGAATAACAAACATTCAATACAGATCACCTGGCAGATGTCACCACCAGTGATGCATTTAAGAATGTAAATCAGGGAGAGGAAAGACTTTACAATGGGCAAACACTGAGTAAATATAATATTCCTTTATACATTATAAAAAAAGCAATTTTATTCATTGTTTTTTTGACTACAGTTCTTCTTTAAATGTCCATTTTTCTGTGAAAAGCACTGTTATTCTGTAAGTCTAATGATGCAGGAATTGCCCTTTCCCCGGCGTTCCTCCTGATCACTTTGCTGAATGTGGACGTGTAAGATTCTTGGGGGTGAATTGATAACTTTCTGATGACTCTTCCCATTCATTTGCTCCTGACATCGCTCATCTGCGATTCTGCGATTCCGCTGCTTACGTCCCACTCTTAATACACACTGAAGTACAATTAGATTTTTAAATTGTAATTTTAAATCTAATTACATGTCAAAAATGAGAACTTAATTAGAAAAAAATACCCAGGCATGTCCCCCCCTCCCCCTTCTTAATATCATTTATTTAAAATTCAGATTGAAACGCCTTGTTGGAATAGATTTAACAATTCCGAAGCTGAGAGCGGCCCGGGTTAGCGTGGGAGAGGAATACAGATGAATATGAGATGGCCGCCGCTACAGCGCAAATTACAGGCCAAGCGTCGCCATTATTCAAAGCAAACACTAGCTGGGGGCAGGTTATTAGGGGATTGCGCTGTGTGTTGGCTGATATCGTGCCTGGGAATCGAAGAAGGAGGTTCTGGGTAATTGTATAGCGCAAGCCGTGCAATCAGTGGCCTTCCGGCTACCGTGGAGTAGCAGGTAGCTTGTTATTTATAGTCATTGTTTTTACTGCGGAGCTCTCCTTTTCAGTTTTATTCAGAGCTGTGAACAGATTTGTCGGTATCCTTACAGCTTATTGAAATCGAATTAAAGGACCACTTTAAATTGTAACGTTTGAAATACACGCGTATAAAATGTAAATTTTTCCCAGAATAAAATGCACTTTAAATTACCTTTCTCCTATTTTCCCACCACTTACAGGGGATAGTAAAAATGTGACAAATCTGACAGGTTTTGGACAAGTCCATCTTCTTATCTGGGGGGGGGGGGGGGGGGGGGAGTACTCAGGGTTTCTTTATTTGAAAAACGCCCTAACTGAACGGCAGTTGCTCAGTCCGAGTGCTGATATATAGTAGGGCTGCCGTATTTGTATAGATCCTTTCCACGGAGTGTTTTTGTAAAGAATGAATTGAATACTGAGAATCCCCTGTGAGGTGATGGACTAGTCCAAAACTAGTCAGATTTTTACTACCCATGATGAGCAACAGGAACATATAAGAAATAATTTTTTTTTGTGAAATGCACTATAAATTACTCTTATCCGCGTCATGAGCAGGGGGCGGAGATTAGTGGAGATCGCACGCGCATCCCCGTTTGTGACCAAGCAGAGCTCCGGCAACAGCTGCTGCTAACAGACTGAAAAGAAACATTTCTTTTCTTTGTACAGTGCTGCGATCTGATGCAGCGCTGTACTGGAGACAGCCCTGTCACTCGGCTGTCCCCTCGAGGGGAAAACAAAGGATTGCTCTCATAGACTGATGCCTATAAGAGACGGTCCTGCTGATTGGCTGTCTGGGGGAGGGTGAAAAAAATGCAATTATATGGAAAAAAAAAAAGAAATAATTAAAAAAAACAACGCCGCCTGCAGCAGTGATCAGAGCCCACCAATAGAAAGCTCTGTTGTTGGGCAGAAAAGTGTGGGGGGGGGGGGGGGGGGGAATCCACTGGTATGGCTCTGCAGAAAGCTAGTAAAGCTGCAGAGCACTGAATTGTAAAAAATAGCCTGTGTTCCTTAAAGGGATACTGTAGGGGGGTCGGGGGAAAATGAGTTGAAGTTACCCGGAGCTTCTAATAGACCCCGCAGACATCCTGTGCCCGTGCAGCCACTCCCCAATGCTCCGGCCCCGCCTCCAGTTCACTTCTGGAATTTCAGACTTTAAAGTCTGAAAACCACTGTGCCTGCGTTGCCGTGTCCTCGCTCCCGCTGATGTCACCAGGAGTGTACTGCGCAGACACAGACCATACTGGGCCTGCGCAGTACGCTCCTGGTGACATCAGGGGGAGCGAGGACACGGCAACGCAGGCGCAGTGGTTTTCAGACTTTAAAGTCTGAAATTCCAGAAGTGAACCAGAGGCGGGGCCGGAGCATCGGTGAGTGGCTGCGCGGGCACAGGATGTCTGTGGGGGACCATTAGAAGCCCCGGGTAACTTCAACTCATTTTCCCCTGACCCCCCTACAGTGTCCCTTTAAGTTACATTTTAAAATTTTTGATGGGAGGTCCTTAAAAATAATTAAATAGTCTCATAATTACTTATAACCCGCAATTAAAGAGGAACTGTAGTGAAAATAATGGGAATAAAATTGTGAATTTTTTTTTTCACAATCCTTTATAAATGATTTAGCCAGTGTGCAGCTTTGCGGATTGTTTTCCACTGAGTTCTAAAGCCAGCAGAGAATATACATGGTCTACCACAATGCTGTATAGAAGGGGGGTGGGGGGGGGATTTTACATATTTAGTCAGCCTAGGCTAAGATATAGGAAGTGTTTTTGATGCTGAAACCAGGATACCATAATTACCATGAAAGTGGGTACCCTGAATAATATATCGCATACTAGGGCTGCACGGTTTTTCGGTTTAAAACCGAAACCGTGGTTCGTGGCAAGACGATCTGCTGATCGTCAGTACCATCGTTTTTTTCGGTCTTTTGTTTAATACTTTGCTTCTGGCCCCGCTGTGCGCGGATTGGCCAGAAGCAGTGAATATGTATGAGTGTTAATGAGCGGGGGGCGGATCCACTAGAGCGAGCGGCCAGGCACATCATACAGCATTACCTATCACTGGCTAGCGATGGAATGACGGCAGTGGTAGGCGGAGCTGTACAGAGCATACAGCTCCGCCTACCGCTGCCGTCATTTAATCGCTAGCCAGTGATTGGTAATGCTGCATGTGCCCGGCCGCTTGCTGGAGTGGATCCGCCTCCTCTTCCCCGCTCATTAACTCTCATACATATTCACTGCTTCTGGCCAATCCGCGCACAGCGGGGCCAGAAGCAAAGTATTGCGGACAGGACCGGGCAGTGCGGACCAACCTCTTTCCCCTCCCCCCCCCTCCCCCAGCATTTGAAAAAAAAATCGGGGAAAAATCGAAATTGCAATTTCTGAGAGAAAAATCGCAATTTCGATTTTTCCCTAAAATCGTGCAGCCCTATCGCATACTGCCGTATATATGTTACTACTAAAGCACATCCAAGATGAAAAACTAGCTGTAGCAAGTAACTTCTCTATATATCTCATCTAAAGTTTATATGGTTTACACAGCAAATCTAGCTGCAACAGCCTCAACAGTATATGATTATTTACTCCTGTGATACAATGACAGCAGCTCTGTTCTGCTTGTGATCATTACACACAGGCAAGCTGCTTTGCATCTCCAGCCTGTGAAAACTCCACTCCCCTCTCCTCCTCTCTCTTCCTCCTCCTCTCCACACTTTAGCAAAAGCCTCCTCCACAGGCAGAGCTCCCATGAGCACTTGCAGCATGGGACTCAGAATAGAAAGAGGGTCCCGTGCGCTCCTCACTTACAATAGAAATATTGCACTTATACTATTAAAATTCAAACAAACAGTAAATGTGAAAAAAAAAAATGAAGTTCAAAAAGTTTTTTTGCACAAAAAAGTTGGATTGCTATATACCTACAGAGTGTGTAACTCAGTGATTAAAATAAATCTAAAAGGCTGGTTAAGCGCTCAACAGCAAACTTTACATAAAACTTTATATCAGTCCCATATATAGGAAAAACTCAGCCAGGATCGCTCTATACTCCAGTGAATGTCCAAGTACACAAGTCCATCATTCAACTGTCATCTTCATTAGAAAATATGAGAAACGGTGTACGCTCACCAGATTTTTGGGCCAACCCACCCACATTGATCGGCATAAGCGCTTGTGACACTAGTCAGTTTGATCCTCACGAGCCAGCTAGTCCCACTCGCAGTTCTTCAGTGCTGAGGTCATGCAAATAAACATACAGCCATAGGGTAATATTGTTTGGCACATATTAGTTACACCACACCCGTTATAGGTTCAGCCCCAGTGGTTGCCTAAGTTTAAATAGCACCCAGTGTGCTTCCACCAGATTTCAACAAAGCCTCTCACCGTATGTCTATGCTGACCCAGCACAGACCAGCCAATGCGCTGGTTACACTATGCTGGGTCCTGTCTGAGTTTTAGGGGAAGATCTGGCTTGCAACACGGTTTTGGCTGAACTACAAAAAGCGCATTGGCTGGTCTGTGCTGGGTCAGCATAGACATACGGTGAGAGGCTTTGTTGAAATCTGGTGGAGGCACACTTTGTGCTATTTAAACTTAGGCAACCACTGGAGCTGAACCTATAACGGGTGTGGTGTAACTAATATGTGCCAAACAATATTACCCTATGGCTGTATGTTTATTTGCATGACCCGAGAACTGAAGACCTGCGAGTGGGACTAGCTGGCTCGTGAGGATCAAACTGACTAGTGTCACAAGCGCTTATGCCGATCAATGTGGGTTGGCCCAAAAATCTGGTGAGCGTACACAGTTTCTTATATTTTCTAATGAAGATGACAGTTGAATGATGGACTTGTGTACTTGGACATTCACTGGAGTATAGAGCGATCCTGGCTGAGTTTTTCCTATATATGGAACTGATATTATAAAATTTTATGTAAAGTTTGTTGAGCGCTTTACCTGCCTTTTAGATTTATGGGACTCAGAATGCCGAGGAGCTGGGGGCGTGGATACATTCATTTACATGCAATTAGGTAATAAAATAAAAATCACTTGGGGGTGGGTTGAAATGCCCAAGAACTATATGTAAGGGGCAGAAAAATGAAGGCAGCAAAAGTTTGCCTCTGATCCACTTAAAAGCAAGATGCGTGTGCAAAGGCTTGTAATAGTATGGCTTACTTCACTAAGTAGCTTGTCTATCAGCTGCAACTCTCTGTACACAAGCCACGTGTAGGCACACGGGATGACCGCAGAGGAGGCTGGGAGTCGTGGAAGTGGAATAGGTGAGATTTTGCATTGTATTGAGTTGGGGGGGTAGAGGCGGCAGCCCTAGGCCGATTGCTGAAATCTACCGGGAATCGGCCTGCTGTGTATGAACAGGCAACAAACTCCTCTCCAATCATATTCGATAGACCTCTGTCTCATGGACAATCTGCCCATACATTGCTAGACGTCAGCCTGCTAAGAGGAATGTAACCGTGAGAAGTCTTGAGCCTGTATGGGTAGGTGCACAGCTACACAGTGGTGTGTACTTCCTTGAACAAGGTAGTATTATTATTTAGTATTTACCTGTATTTTTTGGACTATTAAGACTCCCTTTTTAACCCCCCAAAAGTGGAGATAAAAAGTCACTGCAACCTACAGTCCAAATGCAGGAAGTTCCTAACTTGAGAACGCCTGCCAATACGTACCTCCAACCAACCGCAATGTCGGGGACTCCCTGTACTGTGTCCATGCGGAGGAGGACACTGAGACACAAAGGGGCATAGAGGAGGACAGAAGGGGGACCCAAAGGGGCATAGAAGAGCACACAAGGAGGACACAAAGGGGCATAGAGGAGAACACAAGGAGGACACAATAGAGGAGAACACAAGGAGGACACAAAGGGGCGTAGAGGACACAAGGACACAAAGGGGCATAGAGGAGAACACAAGTAAGACACAAATGGGCATAGAGGAGAACACAAGGACACAAAGGGGCGTAGAGGAGGACACACAGGGGCATAGAGGACACAAGGAGGACACAAATGGGCATAGAGGAGAACACAAGGACACAAAGGGGCATAGAGGAGGACACAAAGGGGCGTAGAGGAGGACACGAGGACACAAAGGGACATAGAAGAGAACACAAGGAGGACACAAAAGGGCATAGAGGAGAACACAAGGACACAAAGGGGCATATAGGAGGACACAAAGGGGCATAGAGGAGAACACAAGGACACAAAGAGGCATAGAGAAGAACACAAGGACACAAAGGGGCATAGAGGAGGACACAAAGGGGCGTAGAGGAGGACACAAGGACACAAAGGGGCATAGAGGACACATGGGGGGGGGGGCACAGGAGGACAGAGGAGGACACAAGAGGTACAAGGGGGCATAATCCACAAGATGCCTCTTCACCAGGTTTAGTATATATTTTTTTTTCCTGGTTTTTGTTCTCTAAACCTGGGTGCATCTTATAGTCCGAAAAATACGGTATATAGTGCCGTCCTCTTCCGCAGCGCCATACAGAGTAAGGGCTTGTCAGTGAACTGTCTCTCAGAAGGGCTCACAATCTAATCCCTACCATAGGCTTATGTTTATGTATGGATCGTGTTGTGTATGTATTGTAGTCTATTCAGGGGTAGGCTAATTCACTTATCTGTATGTTTGGAATGTGGGAGGAAAACGGATTGCCCGGAGGAAACTCCTACAGACACGGGGAGAACATATAAACTCTGTGCAGATAGTGTCCTGGGTGGGATTTGATCTGGGGGCTCAGAGCTGTAAGGCGAGACTGCTAACCACTACACCACTGTGCTGTCATAAACTAATCAGCATGATTGCTTTCAGAATTTGCCTTCTTCAGTTTGGGGCTGAGTCGTCCTATAAGCTGTATCTGCAGAGCGGTGCGGAGCGAGCTTGGCTTGCGGCTGTAACCTGTTCTATTTTGAGACAGGCAGGTATGGAGACGCGGGTGATGTATTGCTGCCATGCATCTCGCTGGAAGACTTGTATAAAGGGAAGACATTAGAGCCACGCAATGTAATAAGAGAGAGCCAGCGGGGTGCTCAATTGTACAGGGGGAAGGACTGTATAAATAGCAGACATTAAGGACGGAAATGTCATTCAATAAATCACAGGCTTAAAAAGCTATTTGCACTTCCAGCGAGTTTTACTGCGCCTGAGAGGAGAAGTGCAGAATGGCTTCTGTAACCGTCCGGAGGCGGACCCTTCACGTCTTGTGTCACCCAGGAGTCTGTAAGCCAGATCTCTCTATGGGAGATGTTACAGGACCCATTCACAACATTTATCTTACACATTCTCTTTCCTTAACCCCTTCCCGACTGCCTAACGCTGAGAGACGTCGCGAGGGTGGCAACCCAAGGACCGCGTAACGCCGAAAAGCGTCAAGTCCCGGGGAAGAGTTTTACACGGGTTCGCGCGTGCATTCCCGCTTGAGTGACTGAGCTCAGCCCCGTCATCAGTCTACCAATGGTGATCGCCTCTAGGAGACTGTTAGATGGCGAAACCACCGTCTATTTACATTGTACAGTGCTGCAATTTACGGCAGCGATATACTGGGGACAGCCCTGTTACTTGGCTGTCCCCTGGAGAGGCTCTGACCGCCAGGGCCGGATTTAGGCCATGGCCACCACAGGAGGAAGGGCACCAAAGTAGCAGGCTAAACTGGCTCAGCATGTGCAAGCTTGAAAATACTGCAATGCAGGGAGATCAGACGAGCGCCTGACTGCGGTACTCTGCTGCTAGCCGCCTGTGCAGCAGCCCCCTTGCTCTCTGAGCACGTTTGCATTGTGGCCGGTGGATACGGACTAGGACAGCATTGGTGACGGAAAGGAAGAGGAAGCTTCTGCACTGGAGATGAGCGGAAAATTGAGTGACACACACTGATGCTGCTGCAGTGTGAAAGTGAGCTAGCTACCTATACTGAAAGGGGGGAGGTGGGAAAAGAAGGTATTAACCACCCTGGCGTTCTATTAAGATCGCCAGGGAGGCTGCGGGAGGGTTTTTTTTTTAAATAAAAAAAAAACTATTTCATGCAGCCAACTGAAAGTTGGCTGCATGAAAGCCCACTAGAGGGCGCTCCGGAGGCGTTCTTCCAATTGCCTCCGGCGCCCAGAATAAACAAGGAAGGCCGCAATGAGCAGCCTTCTTTGTTTTGCTTACATCGTCGCCATAGCGACGAGCGGAGTGACGTCATGGACGTCAGCCGCCTCCGATCCAGCCCTTAGCGCTGGCCGGAACTTTTTGTTCCGGCTACGCTGGGCTCAGGCGGCTGGGGGAACCCTCTTTCGCCGCTGCTCGCGGCGGATCGCCGCAGAGCGGCGGCGATCAGGCAGCACACGCGGCTGGCAAAGTGCCGGCTGCGTGTGCTGCTGTTTATTTGAGCCAAATCGGCCCAGCAGGGCCTGAGCGGCAGCCTCCGGCGCTGATGGACGAGCTGAGCTCGTCCAGACCGCTCAGCAGGTTAAGGGAGTCCTCTCGTTACCTATACTGGAGGGAAAGAGGGAGGAGTCATCTGGCTACCTGTACTGGGGGAGGGGGTCATCAGGCTACCTATACTAGAGGGGAGGGGTCATCTTGCTACCTATACTAAAGGGGGGCCGTGGCCTAGGGCAGTAAAGAGTACAAATCCGGCCCTGCCGATCGCTATCCCCTCTCATAGGCTGATGCCTATGAGAGGGGATCGCTGTGATTGCCTGGCTAGAGGGAGGGGGGGATAGCAATATTTATTAATAATAATAATAAAAATACAAATAAATTAATAAAAAAAATAACCATGGCACCAGTGATCAGAGCCCACCAACAGAAAGCTCTGTTGGTGGGCAGAAAAAGGGGGGGGGTTCACTTGTGTGCTGCGTTGTATGGCTCTGCAGCGAGCTATTAAAGCCGCAGAGCCCTAAATTGTAAAAAAAAATGGCCTGGTCACTAGGGGGTGTAAGCCTGTGGTCCTGAACTGGTTAAAGTGACACTGAAGCAAAAAACAAACAAACTTATGATATTATGAATTGTATGTGTATAATACAGATAATGAACAGAACATTAGTAGCAAATATAACATTGCATCATTCTGTCATATTTGCAGTTTAGAAACCACACTCTGGCCCATATGCAATTCACTTTTTCACCCGAGTTTTCTCCTAGGAGATATTTTTTCATCTTGGATTTAAAATAACTTCCCAGCACTTTTCAACTACAAAAGAACCAAAAAGTAGGTGAAAAAGTACTATCAAAATTATTTTGAGTATTTTCTTGCTTTCTGGTGGCTTAAAATGCATTTTATTGACAAGTTTAAAATTAACACCTAGGAGAAAACTCAGGAGAAAAATTGAATTACATATGGGCCTCTGTCTTTTAAGCTATAAAACAGAGCAGAAATAATGATCCTTTGAACTTGCTGTTTGCTGTAAAAACCTTATAGATCGTGCTGTTCCCATAAAACGCCTCTTTCACCCGTCTGGCCCACCCTTGTATCCTATTTACCTCCTCCTCTGCCTCTCAGATCTCACACATGTGCACCTGCGCCACTTCACTACAGTGCTCAGCAGCGAGATCTGAGAGGCTCAAACAGGATAGGACGTATCACCCAGCATCAATGATACCCGGCGTATAAGACGACCCCCAACTTTTTAGAAGATTTTCAAGGGTTAAAAAGTCTTATACGCAGGAATATACAGTAAATACAAATATCCTCCTCCTCCCTTCCCTAGTGTATTCTACAAGATCGTATGCTCCTTTCCTATAACCATCTTGTACTTGTATTACTAGGCCTACCTAACCAGCCCAAATCACATGATCATGTATCTTGTACCCTCTCCCTTCCCTAGTGTATTCTACATGATCGTGTGCACCTTTCCTATGCCCACCTCGTACTGGTATTACTGGCCCTACCTAACCAGCCCAAATCACATGATCATGTATCTTGTACCCGCTCCCTTCCCTAGTGTATTTTACATGATTGTGTGCTCCTTTCCTATGACAGCCTGTACTTGTATTACTGGACCTACCTAACCAGCCCAAATCACATGATCATGTATCTTGTACCCTCTCCCTTCCCTAGTGTATTCTACATGATCGTTTGCTCCTTTCCTATGACTGCCCCATACTTGTATTATTGGGCCTACCTAACCAGCCCAAATCACATGATCATGTATCTTGTACCCGCTCCCTTCCCTAGTGTATTCTACATGATTGTATGCTCCTTTCCTATGCCCACCTCGTACTGGTATTACTGGCCCTACCTAACCAGCCCAAATCACATGATCATGTATCTTGTACCCGCCCCCTTCCCTAGTGTATTTTACATGATTGTATGCTCCTTTCCTTTGACTGCCTCGTACTTGTATTACTGGGCTTTCCTAACCTGCCCAAATCACATGATCATGTATCTTGTACCCTTTCCCTTCCCTAGTGTATTCTACATGATCCTGTGCTCCTTTCCTATGACCGCCTCATACTTGTATTACTGGCCCTACCTAACCAGCCCAAATCACATGACCATGTCTCTTGTACCCTCTCCCTTCCCTAGTGTATTCTACATGATCGTGTGCTCCTTTCCTATGACTGCCTCGTACTTGTATTACTGGGCCTACCTAACCAGCCCAAATCACATGATCATGTATTTTGTACCGTTTGCCTTGTATAGCTTTGTCCTTTGTCATATAGCCGTTGTACCATCGCATGTATTTAATGTCCAGTGCTATGTAATATGTTAGCGCTTTTTATAAATACAATAAATAATTGTTCTTATCCTACCTAGCCAGAAAGCAAGTGTATAAGGATAAAAACTGGGTAGGGGAAAAAGACATACATTTTTATATTTTGATAACAAAAATTGTATTTCCTTCAACTTCCAACCTCAATACTACCAGCTCTATTCATTTAGATGATGGTCTCATCTGAAAGCTTTGTAAGTCACTATAAATAAAGTTTATAAATTGGATTGGCTCCCATATGTACCCGGTGTGTGTATAGCTCTGCAAGGGAGGGAGGAGCAATAAGGCTGGGGGGCGTTAAAAACTTGGCGCCTGCACCTTCTGATTGATGGAATATTGCTCTCTGGCCACTAGGGGGACACTGTTTGCATGCAGAAAAGGAGCTTTGTGTCATTCTAAATGAGCAGCCCAACTCTTGGCAGTTGACTGCGAAGGTCTTAACTACCTTATATACTGGCGTATAAGCCTAATTTTTCAGCGCAAAAAATGTGCTAAGTTCCCCTCTCGGCTTATATGTGAGTCAGTTGAGCAGAGCGGATGTTGGAGCAGGTTTTGTTACTGGCAGAAGAGCATAAAGTTTGTGCACTACTGTTCCTGCTCTTGCCAGCTGGCTCCCTGCTGTGTCCGTGCCCCGCATCCCCTGCAACATGATGTACAGAGTGCGCTGCTCAAGAAGCCCTGTGTCCCATGACTTGCGGAGCGTGCAAGCGACCTGTCAGCGGTGCAATGATTGGGGATACTTCCTGTGTGGCAGTTGCTGTGTCTCATATCTATGATGCCATCTAGTGTTGTCTTGAGACACAGCTGTATTATCCTTTGGGTACATCT
Source organism: Hyperolius riggenbachi (assembly GCF_040937935.1). Lineage (NCBI taxonomy): Eukaryota > Metazoa > Chordata > Amphibia > Anura > Hyperoliidae > Hyperolius > Hyperolius riggenbachi. The sequence goes on from NC_090646.1 coordinate 652,427,144, forward strand.
GGCTGTGGGGAGAAAGAGTGACTTGTACTGGCCTCGGGGCACATCTGGCCACTGTGGAGGGGGCTATATTTGGGAGAGGGCTTATACGTGAGTCAATCACTTTTTCCTGATTTCTGAGGGAAAAGTGGGTACCTCAGGTTGTACACGGGTCGGCTATATGCGAGGACATACGGTCATTGGAACAGACTCCGATCAATAGGCCTGCTAGTTTCTAGAGCCCATGCGTTCAGGAAGACCCAAATTCCTTTTGTGGAAGTGCTTCAGAAAAGTTTAATTAGCCTAACCATTTTTTTGAGCTGCCCGACTAGCTTGTTTGCATCTGGTAATGGTATATAGAAGTAGACTTTCCTCTTTAAAACTTTTCTTTCCCCTGTTCATGGATGTAAACGTCTTTCAAGCACAACAGAACTCCGTCGACATTCGCCCAGTGCTTCATCTTGTAGGACATTAAAGTAAACCGCATGACAAAGGAGAGTGGCGGCATGACAGATTTCAGGTAATTCAGCGCTGAAGGATGGATGGCGCTGTCATCTATGTACATACGTCTTCGCAGGCTCGGCTTCTCTTTTTTTAGCCCCATTTGTTATTGTGATCTATCCTGCGGGAGGAACTCGTAAAACATGTCAGCGGGGGGAAATTTGCTTGACGCACGGCGGTTGTCAGTCCTGCGCTCACCGGCGCCGATGCCGAATGCTATGATGTGTCCATTGGGCTTGATGTGCGGCCACGGACCACTCTGTTTCCAGCTAAATGATGTATATTAACCCCACCGATCTCCATGGATTTTTGCTGGAGAAAGACCACAGGTGTCAAACACAAGGCCCCCGGGCCGAATGCGGCCCTTCCTTGTCATTATGTGGCCCTCGAGAGCTTCCAATGTGCATCATTATAAGCAGCAAAAGAAAAACACATTTCCTTCCAATCCATACGAGCACACTGGTGACATTGTTTCTGACTGAAGCATTTTCAATTTGAACCAGGGTGCAGCAATAACTCATGGGACAGCCCAACCACCACCCCCCCCACCTTCTTGGAACCCCCTCCCTGATAAACCACACACATACACCACCCCCCTCCCATCTCCCCGCATAGCAGAGTAGCGTAGTGGAACAGTGTAATGTTTGCCTGCTCCAGCAATTCGTTATCTCTCCTGTTCTTCCTGGCAGTCAAATGCTTTATGCTTCCATACTTCTCTTGGTCACGTGACATGCCTCAGGAGGTATGTAGCATAGAGCATGGGGCTGTTGGGAAGATCAGAGGAAACACTAAGCCAGGGCAGTTTCTTGGCTGAATTGTTCCCAGGACAAGGGTGTAAAAATGAACGACACGAACCTCGGGTCAAAAACCAGATATTTACCTAAGAAGGAAGCCTCTGGATCCTACAGAGGCTTGTCATATCCTCCGGACCGCCTTTACCACTCGCAGACCCCCAAAAGAATCCCAGAAGAGCTTGTCAGAATTCTGATCACCACTGCGCTCCTCTTCCTGCACGAGCAGCTCTGTGCTACTGTGCAGGCACCGCCCTTCTGGCATGGAGGCAGTATGGCCGCACTCGTGCAGGAAGCAGCAGCCCGGTCGCCATCTTCAGGAGGGTCCAGGTGAGCAGCGGTGGGCCAAAAAATTATGTGGGAAGGCTGTGCAGGATCCAAAGCCCTCTTTATTTGTATTTATTCATTTATTGACCCGATGTTTGCCCTGAGCTCATTTACATAAAAATTGTTTTTTTTGTTTTTTTTTTTTTGTACAAAATTACTTTAGAAATTATCTTGATTTTTTTTTTTCCCCTTGGCACTATGGTGCAGCGACAGGGTCATATGCATTGGCCCCGCCCTCCAGCTAGTGACGTACTCCCTGCTGGGCAGAAAGTACATCACTGGGATTTCCGTCGGTCCGCGTAAGCGCGTCGCACTGTCGTGCACACTTGCTGTGTCGCCCATTGGCTTGCATTGTTGCATAATCCGTGCGGTAGGCACTGATCACTTGGTAATGCGCTGCAGCCTTTGTGTTGGCATTGCAGGGATTTGGATACTGATGGTGCATCGCCTGAACTGTGCAAGTCTCCGTAGACTTGCATGGCTATTGCTGCAGGGAGGCGGCGCGGAAGAGTGACGCGGGGTGCGCAAGTATGCCAGGGGCCTCAATATCTGGTAGAGATAGTCAAGGAGACGCTAATAATTCAGGTTTGTATAACAATCCTCTCTTTATAGAGCGTGCAAAACATGGCACACAGAGGCAAAGAGTAAATAAGTCAAAATGTGAAATCTATGCAATAGGAGCAGAATCATAATAGAGAGTTGAATGGAATGCAATATGTATAAGGGGATATATGACCCAATGTTAAAACAAAAAAAATATAGTAAGATAGGCCATCAACCCTGTAGAATGAAAAGGTTCACAGCGGAGGGGAAAACATAGTCCTTACAATCTAACCAAAGTACAGCTGTATACTAATAGCTATATACAGCAAAGAGGACCTGTAACCCAGGATTCAACTTCATCCCAATCAGTAGCTGATACCCCCATTCCCATGACAAATCTTTGCCTTTTCTCAAATAGATAACTGGTTTGGGGGGGGGGGGGGGGAGGGGTCTGTATGGCTTGGCTGATATTGTGGTGAAACCCCTCCCACAGTGTGATGTCATGACCTTGACAGTTTGCTGTCTGTGAACCTTGTTGCATTCTGGGAAATAACGGCTTTCTCCAACTATCTTCCTCCGTGTCTAGAACTCTCAGTAGCGAACATTCCGTACAGATCACCTGGCAGCACTAAGGATGTCACCACCAGTGATAATCGTCAGAATGTAAATCGGGGAGAGGAAAGATTTTACAATGGGCAAACACTGACTAAATAATCTATAAATGAATATTGTAAAGAATAAGCAATTTTAATATATTGTTTTCACTACAGTTTCTCTTTAAAGTGTACCTGAAGGGAAGAAAATTGCCCCTATGGGGTGCTCACCTTGGGAGGGGGAAGCGTCTGGAACCTAAAGAGGCTTCCCCCGTTGTCCTCAGCAGAGGAGATTCGGTGCTGGGACCCCCGAGGAGCTGCTTGTCTGCGTTTTCCAGGAGCCTCGCACAGGCGCAGCATCAGTGTCCCCTCCGACAGGAATAGCTGAGCCTGATTGGCCCGTTCCACTGCGCAGGCAGATAAATGTAAATCTGTTTTGTGGCTGTGTTCAGGGCTTGCCAGCACTGGATCAGGCTGGTGGAGGGAGACGCGGGGAGGCCTGATTAGATTCCAGAGGCTTCCCACTCACAGGGTATCTGTTTGTTTATTTTTAATGTTTAAAAGTCACAGGTGTCCTTTAACCTCCTTAGGGCTAATCACGAGTTCAGCTTGGAGTGGAAAAACTGTGCCCGGAGCGATATCCCCGAACTCAACTCATGGTAGCCGCCGGGAGGTCTGTGGAGAGCAATGCGCGCAACGGGCATTTTAACTCCCCTCCCGTAGGATCCCAACGTCGGCCACAATTCTACTTCCTCTCCTCCGAGGCTCTTTTTCCCTTTGGTGAGATCGCCGTCTGTTATGACGACAGCTGGCAATCTCACCAAACGGTTACAGCGCCACCTGGAGGACGAAGGGGACCTGCAGCGCTGGATCTCAGGAAGGTGAGTAAGCGCTGGGCTGCTGCAGAACTCCCTAGGATCATGATTTTTTTTCCAGGTTTTAGGATCTAAAAGCATGCAACAAAAATTGCACTGCTTTTAGATCCTAAAATTCTGAGAAAATCATAACGCCAAGGGGGGTTAACAAAAAATAAATACAGAAAAGATAAATATATATATATATATATATATATATATATATATATATATATATATATATATATATATATATATATATATATATATATATATATATTGCTTTAACCAATGGGGCAGTCAACTAGGGTAACCAAATAAAATGTGATAGGATGTGTTGTGCATAATGAAAAGTGGAAAATGATAAAAAACAAAACACAGAATTGTCTCAATCCACCCACAGCTACACTATTGAAGCCGTGACAAAATATGCCATTCCTCTCGTAGATGCCGCTGCTCCACGTGTGATGTAGCTGATAGCACTCTCAACTTGCAGCGCTGGGTCCCAGTTCGAACCTCAGCCACTATATGCACAGAGTTTCAGGCAGGGAACACACTTGTCTTTCAGTTTTCTGCGCGCGTTTTCCTGCATACTTTTTCTGCACACCAAGTGTGTCTCTATGCAGGAAAACGCGCGCGTTTTTTGATAGCAGCTGATGTAATTGATACAAAAAACTGACAAAATGTGCAGAGTCATGATGCAGAATGTCAGTTTTTTTTCTGCGCGCGAACAAAATATTAAGTGTGTACTAGCCCATTGATTAACATGAGTTCTCAGTTTTTCTGTGCAGAAAACGTGTACGAAAACAGTCAAGTGTGTTCCCTGCCTGAATGTTCTCCGTGTCTGCGATGGTTTCCACCAGGGACTCTGGTTACTTCCCACATCCCAAAAACATACAGATAAATTAATTAGCTTCTCCCCAAAAATTGGCCCTAGACAATGATGTACATATGACTATGGTAGGGGTTAGATTGTGAGCTCCTCTGTGGACAGTCAGGGACATGACTATGTACTCTGTAAAGTGCTGCAGAAGATGCCAGTGCTGTAGAAATACATAATAATAATAATATGGTAGGACATTAGACTATGGTAGGATTAGATTGTTAGCTCCTCTGTGGACAGTCAGGGACATGACTATGTACTCAGTAAAGAGCTGCAGAAGAGATCAGTGCTATATTAATACATAGTCATAGTCGAATGTCCTACCATATTATTATTATGTATTAATATAGCACTGATCTCTTCTGCAGCGCATTACAGAGAACATAGTCATGCCACTGACTGTCCTCAGAAGAGCTCACAATCTAATCCTACCATAGTCATAGTCGAATGTCCTACCATATTATTATTATGGTAGGATTAGATTGTGAGCTCTTCTGAGGACAGTCAGTGGCATGACTATGTTCTCTGTAATGCGCTGCAGAAGATGTCTGTCCTATATAAATTCATAATAATAATATGGTAGGACATTAGACTAGGACTATGGTAGGATTAGATTGTGATCTCCTCTGAGGACAGTCTGTGACCACTGACATGACAGCGTTTTCTGTAAAGCGCTGCAGAAGATGTCAGTGCCCCCTTAGTGGCTGCAGCTTTTCTTGAGCGCTTGAGTCCAACAGGAGAAAAGCTCTATACAAATATTTGGATTATTATTCGTATCAAACACACTTCTTCCTGATTTTGATTGGTCCAGTTTCCAGCTGTATGCAGTTTGCGCTCAGTTTTAGTATTATTCAGTACGATTGGCCCCCTCTAGTGTCCTCTTTCCTCAGCTCCCACGTTTGCGCATTCTCCGGTCTTCCTGTTACCACAACACTCTTTCCAAGTAAGTTTTAATTCCCGGCAACTTTCGCTCAGGATCGGATTTAGCCGTCTCTAAATGGACGTTTGCTTTTATCGTCTGCGAGAAGTGGCGGCTCCCCCCATAAAGAATCGCTTTAATGCAGCCCCGCCGTTGCCGAGCCTAAAGATTAGTAAATAAGATCCCATTAGAAGTCCTCGGGCTGCGCGTTCCATCGCTCCCAGCGGCCCTCTGTATCGTCCATTAACGCCTTTCTCCGAGCCTTCCGCTCTCATTTTCCAGAGCCATTTAGCCGGAGTGCGCGATTATTTAGAAAGTTAATTCATGCATGCGAAGATGTAGCTTAAGTAATGCGCGGGGTGGAAGGTAAGGCTCCGAGGAGACCGCGGTCCTTTCTGTTGTTTAATGATCAGCCATAATTAACTTGCAAATTTGAAATAATTAGAACAAATTAAAGGTGTTTAACTTCCCATCCCTGAAGAAAAATTCAAATTGCACCAAACTCCGCTCTAAATTATTCACGACGTGGAGGTGTTTGCATCCACTCTACGCTTTTATTTTTTTGCCTTTATGGCTGGTTTGAATAATAAGAGCAATCTGCTTGCTATATATTTTTTCCCCTTTACATGTTGAGCTCTGCCTGCTTCCCTGGAAAGGCACAGAAACAGCAGCTTAAAGTGAACCCGAAATGATACAGATATAGAGGCTGCCCTATTTATTTCCTTTTAAACAATACTAGTTACCTGGCAGCCCTGCTGATCTATTTGGCTGCAGTAGTGTCTGATCACACCAGAAACAAGCATGCAGCTAGTCTTGTCAGATCTGACAATAATGTCAGAAACACCTAATCTGTTGCATGCTTGTTCAGGGGCTATGGCTAAAAGGAAGCATTAGAGGCAGAGGATCAGCAGGACAGCCAGGCAACTGGTATTGCTTAAAAGGAAATGAATATGGAAGCCTCCATATACATACCACCTCAGGTTCACTTTAAAGCAAACCTGAACTGTAAAAATAATAGCCATAATACACGTACAAGCGTCATACTTGCCTCCCGTGCAGGGGCGTAACAAGACTTAACAGGGCCCCCCTTGGTCCCCAAACCCCATGCGGGTCATGTGATCGTGAGCCAGCGAATGGCAGCAAAGAGTGTTCTGCTGTTAAGCAGCATCTTGAACCAGGAAAGAATGACACATGCTCCAGCACACGGTTTTTGTGAACAAACAAGGAGTTTTTTTTTTTTTTTTGCTGCACTAACAGTTGGGGAGTGGGAGGAGGAGGGGCCCCCCTGCTATGGCAGGTGTTGCAGGGGTGATTACTACGCCCATGCTCCCGTGTAGTCTGGTCATCAATAGCTTTCGACGAGTGTCATAGCTTGAATTATAGAAACACACATTAGAGCGTAGGGGAAGCTTTCTCTAACCAGGGTGTGGGGTAGTTCAGCTCAAAGTTGCTAGGAAGTTCAGAGCAGGCGGCTGGGTATTAGCTGTCCATGGGGCTATGGTGTTACAGGCTAGGGGTGTTAAGCTGGACAGCTAGAATGTTAGAGATTCTGTAATAAACCAGTTTCCCTGGGGGGTACTCACCTCGGGTGGGGGAAGCCTCTGGATCCTATTGAGGCCTTCCCCCGTCGTCCTCTGTCCCACGGTGGTCTCATGTGAATGCACAGCTGACAATTTGTCAGACGGTCCAATATTTGTTTCCGTGTTCCAGCGGGGGCGATGTAGCAGCGCTCTGCTTTGAAATAGACGATCTCTGTCGGGTCTGCTATACTGTGTAGGCGCAGGAGAGCGGACACAACTGGGATCTGCTATTTCCACTTATTTCCGAGCCGAGAGCTGCTACCCGCCAGCAAATTACAGGCACATTACATGCATTCAAACTGCAGTACCAAATTATGGAAGGGCTGAACTGACCCCAATAAACACATCAAAATTAAGGGAGACCCTCAGCTACACACAGTGGGGTGCGAAAGTTTGGGCAACCTTATTAATCGTCATGATTTTCCTGTATAAATCGTTGTTTGTCATGATTCAAAATGTCAGTTAAATAGATCGTATAGGAGACACACACAGCGATATTTGAGAAGTGAAATTACGTTTATTGGATTTACAGAAAGTGTGCAATAATTGTTTAAACAAAATTAGGCAGGTGCATATATTTGGGCACCACAAAAAAAGAAATAAAATCAATATTTAGTAGATCCTCCTTTTGCAGAAATTACAGCCTCAAAACGCTTCCTGTAGGTTCCAATGAGAGTCTGGATTCTGGTTGAAGGTACTTTGGACCAATTCCTCTTTACAAAACATCTCTATTTCATTCAGGTTTGATGGCTTCAGAGCAGGACAGCTCTCTTTAACTCACACCACAGATTTTCAATTATATTCAGGTCTGGGGACTGAGATGGCCATTCCAGAAGTTATACTTGTTCCTCTGCATGAATGCCTTAGTGGATTTTAAGCAGTGTTTAGAGTCGTTTTCTTGTTGAAAGATCCAGCCCCGGCGCAGCTTCAGCTTTGTCACTGATTCCTGGACATTGGTCTCAAGAATCTGCTGATACTGAGTAGGATCCAAGTCCCTCAACCTTGACAAGATTCCCAGTCCCTTCACTGGCCACACAGCCCCACAGCATGATGGAACCACCACCATATTTTACTGTAGGTGTTTTTCTTGGAATGCTGTGTTCTTTTTCCTCCATGCATAATGCCCCTTGTTGTGCCCAAATAACTCCTTTTTAGTTTCATCAGTCCACAGCACCTTATTCCAAAATGAAGCTGGCTTGTCCAAATGTGCTTTAGCATACCTCAAGCGGCTCCGTTTGTGCTGTGGGCAGAGAAAAGGCCTAATGTCAGTTAAACTTTCGCATCCCATTGTATATAATATATATATATTTTTTTTAATCCACTCACAACTGTTTTCAACAGTATTGCATACCATTCCCCTGGGCAAATCTCATGAACAAAAATTCATTTGTGTCAGTCATGGTTCACCAAAGACGGCCTCCCAGCATGCACGGCGTGGTCAGAAGCTCAGGCTATGTTCACAGTGGAAGCTGCATTTCATTCCCTGTGAAAACAGGATCGCAATGGAATGAAAGTTGCACTGCGGGTTATGTGACCCTTAGGTTGTATACAGTGAAGCATGCACTCAATAAAATGTATGCTTCACAGCCGTTATGCAGTTGCTGACTGCATGCACTGCGTTGGGATACTGTAGTGGATCCCAACACACCGCATGCGTTCTTTCTGTGATGCCCCCATAAAGCCACACTGCAACGCACCACTGTGAATGCAGCCTAAGAGTACCATGCTCAGCTGACGTTACATCTTGTGATCTTGCTTTTTACTGCTGATTCTGTGTTAGATTGGAATCCGAGATAAACGTACTGTTTGAATTTCTAGCCCTATCAGGCCGTCCTCTGTTGGTCTCCCCACTCCGCCATCCAGTAAGAACGGCAAGAAGAGGTACAGCCCTGGCGGAGGGAACTCTGGGAAGAAAGGGGCGATATCCAGTGGTCACCCTCAGAGCAACAAGTCCCCTGTCCCCTCACAAAGCAGCGTCTGCAAAGGTAAGGACACTTACTTCTCATATATCTCCAGCATCGTTGTTTATACTCTTGCAGATAATTCCTGCATTGTGTTACCCTATCTTACCCCGAGGGGCCGCAAAAGAAATGGAAGTCTGTGGAGACTTTAACACTAATTGCCCATACTCACGGGCTACAATTGTCGCCCGTGATTATGAGGCGGTGCATGGGTGCGCACCCCGAAGCGTCGCTCGTCGCTGCTGTCGCCACGCGATTGCCGCGGTCAATCGCCTGGCGACAGTTTCCGCCGCAACTGTCGCTAGTCAGCGTGAGTATGCGGACTAGCGACAGCAACCTACATAAAGAACACGGAGCTTCCGGCGGGGGGAGGAGGAACGTCGGCGACAGCTTCCGTCGCAACGCTGGTCCCTCTTCCGCGTGTGTACGAGCTGTCGCCGAACTGTCGCGCACACGCTCCCGTGTGCTAGCAACAGAGAAAAAAAGTTGCCCGTGAGTATGGGCCATAAGTGCGGTCTGTTGTGGTGCGCCGGAAGTATCCAAGCCAATGCAAGGGCAACAACTCGTTATCGCAAGCACCGCACTTAAAGGACCACTGTCACGAAAATCTTAAAATTTTAAATATATGTCAGCACATAGAAATAAGAAGTACACTTCTTCCTGAATAAAATGAGTTATAATTTACTTTTATCCTATGTTGTTGTCACTTCCAGTAAGTAGTAGAAATCTGACATTACAGACATGTTTTGGGCTAGTCCATCTCTTCATGGGGGATTCTCAGCATGGCCTTTATTCTTTATAAAGACATTCCCTGAAAAAGATTTATACAAAGATCCTGACCAGCCTTTGTGCTCGTTTCACAATTTTTTGCAGGGCTGTGGAGTCGGTACAAAAATCCTCCGACTCAGTTTAGGATTCCACCGACTCCTCTAATTTGCATATTACAATCTTGTTGATTGAAAGTATGTAACCTGCATGTCTTAACTGCCAACGCTTAGGAATTTTAGTGTTCAAAAAAGAGCTTTATTGAAAAAACCACATAAGTTTATCAATCATAATTGACAGTGTACAGTACTTTTGGAAAGTCAGAAAAGAATAACAGTACATGTACATAGTGAATTGCAATTGGTACATAAAAATACTTAAAGGGACTCCGAGCAGTGCAGAAACTATGGAAAGATGCACATCATTTTAAAGCGCTCTTTCTCCTCTTTCCAATGATATATAAACCACCACCCTACGTCTTTTAGTTTTCGCTATTTTCGCGATTGAAATTGCCGCGGCCGCGATTTCGATCGCGAAAATAGAGAAAACTGTAAGGCGATGATTTAGGTGTCGTCAGAAAGAGGAGAAAGAGAGCTTTAAAATGATATCCATCTTTCTATAGTTACTTGTATTACACAGGGCGACACTTTCCCCAGTGTCAGCAGCTCCATTCTGCTAAATGCAGCTGCTGACTTTGACAAAAAGTCTCCCTGTGTAATACAATATAACTATGGCTTGATGGATATCATTTTAAAGCTCTCTTTCTCCTCTTTCTGACGACACCTACATCGTTGCCCTACGCCTTTTAGTTTTCTCTATTTTCGTGATCGAAACCGCGGCAATTTCAATCGCGAAAATAGCGAAAACTAAAAGACGTAGGGTGGTGGTTTATATATCATTGGAAAGAGGAGAAAGAGCGCTTTAAAATGATGTGCATCTTTCCATAGTTTCTGCACTGCTCGGAGTCCCTTTAAACAGGGAATCGGCAGAACGGAAGTATAGAGTGACCACATATGGTACAGTAGAGTATCACAAACCCATTCTTCAGAATATGATATAAGCACAATATTACTTTTATAGCCAGTTACGACTGCAGCAGGCAATTATGTAGAGTACTACCTCATCCAACCTTAGTTGTATAGACAAAGGTTTGTCGTTAGTGATCTAGTAATCAACTAGTCATTAAGAATATTAAACATGGGAATATTCCCTCTATGGTCCACCCGTGGTCTCCATACTCTTCCCAAATGTTGCATCGTATCTTGGACTCTAGCATTAATTCTTTCATGCATCATTTTTCTGTCTATTCGTGCTAGTATTTCTTGATAGCATAGAAGAGGCTTTTTCCATTGGGATGCTATGTATAGTTTTACGGAGTAAACTATATGCTGAATCAGTTTGTGGGTAGCGTGTTGCATTGCGTCCGGTCTATGGCCCCAGGGCCGGGCCGAGGCATAGGCTGGAGAGGCTCCAGCCTCAGGGCGCAGTGTAGGAGGGGGCGCACAATTCATTCAGCTGTCATTCCTAATTGTGTTTGAAGCAGAAAGAAATAAGAAAAGGGGATACATGGCAGTGACTGCAAGCCAGATAACTAGATATTAAGGTGTTGGGGAGGTTGTGGGCCCTGTGGCCCTCTTAGTCTAATAGCAATCAGTGTGTGACAGCTGGGGTGGGAGGGATGGAGGGGCGCACTTTGGTGTCTCAGCCTTGGGTGCTGGAGGACCTTGTCCCAGCTCTGTATGGCCCAAAAGGAATATCTGGGGATCTTTAGTGAAAGAGTCCTGAAAAATTCTGCTTATTAACCTAGCAATTTTGGACCAAAGACCAGATACCACTGGGCACTCCCACTAAATATGGTACATAGATCCAGGGAGGGTACATCCTCTAAAGCATTGGGAGGAATGTGAGGGGTATATTCGGGCCAGCCTCAAGGGAACTAAGTATGTTCTGTGAAGTAATCTTATAGATCCTTCCATGGTGGAAGATTGCATACTGCCTTTAGATAAAACATCAAGAGACTGTTTCCAATCCTCTTCATCAAACTGAATACCCATATCTGATTCCCATGCTGTTCTAAAAGGGAGTATGTAGTCATTGGGCGGAGCATTTATAGTTGAATATAGGTATGAAACCATTCCCTTCATTAACCTATTTTGGTTCCTGGACGTAGAAAGTACGTCCAGGAACCATGCGCGCTCCCACGGCCGATCGCGCACGTGCGCTCCCGGCCCGCGGTTCGTTAGCCAGGCAATCAGTGAATCGGGCTATGGTGCCCGATCACTGATTCCTCTCCCCCGCTGAAAAAGCGACAGCTTCTCTCGGAAGCTGCGCCTTTTCTGGCTGTTCCCTCCCCGATGCGTCACTCTAAGCGTGTCTTACCCTTAGAGTGACATCATGTAAACAAACTCATGGCCGCCATCTTGTGGCCAAAAGTAAAACTACAACAAAAAGTGAAAAAAAATTGAATCAACACACAATTACATTAAAAAAATATGGTTTACATCCCACCCTCCCAAAAATACCCAAATAAAATGTTTAATATAAAAAAAAAAAAAAAAAAAAAAAAAAAAATTACAATTAAAAAAAAAAAAACGTAAATATTTACCTAAGGGTCTAAACTTTTTAAATATCAAGGTAAAGATGAAATATTTCTATATTTTTTTTTATTTTAAACTTGTAAATAGTGATAGATGCGGCAAAACGGAAAAAATGCACCTTTATTTCCAAATAAAATATTGTCGCCATACATTGTGATAGGGACATAATTTTAACGGTGTAATAACCGGGACATATGGGCAAATACAATACGTGAGTTTTAATTATGGAGGCATGTATTATTTTAAAACTATAATGGCTGAAAACTGAGAAATAATGAATTTTTTCCGTTTTTTCTTATTCTTCCTGTTAAAATGCATTTACAGTAAAGTGGCTCTTAGCAAAATGTACCCCCCAAAGAAAGCCTAATTGGTGGCGGAAAAAACAAGATATAGATCAGTTCATTGTGATAAGTAGTGATAGTTATAGGCTAATGAATGGGAGGTGAACATTGCTCAAGTAAAAACGACGGAACGCGAATGGGTTAAAGGGTCTGCCAGGCAGAAGTTCTACCAACGCTTAGGAATTTTAAAGGACAACTGAACTGAGAGGGATATGGAGGCTGCCATATTTATTCTTCTAAACAATACCAGTTACCTGGCTATCCAGCTGATCTTCTGCCTCTAGACTAGGCCACATTCACACTTTGTGCGCTTCTGTCCGCTTTTTTCAGCTAATCATACAGATACATGTTGCTGAAATAAAAAAGCGGACAAAAGCACACTGGTGGGAATGAGCCCACTAGTCCTTAAGAGTACTTGTAGAAGGTACAGACAGGAACAAAGAACATCTATCAGGCCCTAGGCAATGCGACTGTGGGTACATGGAAGAGTGATGTGCAGGTACTCTGCAGGAGAATGAGGGGATTTCCTCTATTACACATTCTTCATATACAATCTGAACATGGATCAGGCCCTAGGCAATGTAACTGTGGGGACATGTAAGGGCCTGTACACACTGAAAAACGCAAGCAAAATCGCAAGCGCATGTAGTTTTAAAAACGCATCGTATGCGTTTTTGATGCGTTTGCGTTTTTCTTGTAATTGCTGATTGGCTAAAGAATCCTTTGTTTTTTTTTCTAGTTTACATTTCAACAGGAATCAGGAAATTTCAGAGTCTTCTGGGATACTGACTTCTGAAAAACGCAGGCAAAAACGCAAGCGCATGCGTTTTTAATGCGTTTTTCAAGCGCTGCGCTTAAGCGCAGCAGGCACTGTGATTGCGTTTTTCTAAAAACGCATCGCACCAGTGTGTACAAGTCATCACGATTTTCCTTCTTTTTCAAAAGACCTTGCGATTTTAAAAACGCATGCGTTTTTAAAAACGCAGCGCAAGCGCAGCAGTGTGTACAGGCCCTTTAGAGTGATGTGCAGGTGAATGAGGAGATTCTTCCTCTATTACACATTCTTCATGTACAATCTGAGCATCCATCAGGCCCTAGGCAATGTAACTGAGGGTACATGTAAAAGTGATGTGCAGGTACTCTGCAGGAGAATGAGGGGATTCTTCCTGTATTACACATTCTTCATGTACAATCTGAATATGGATCAGGCCCTAGGCAATGTAACTGTGGGTACATGTAAGAGTGATGTGCAGGTACTCTGCAGGTGAATGAGGGGATTCTTCCTCTATTACACATCATGCACCATCTAAAGATGGATCAGGCCCTAGGCAATGTAACTGTGGGTATGTGTAAGAGTGATGTGCAGGTACTCTGCAGGAGAATGAGGCGATTCTTCCTCTACTACACATTCTTCATGTACAATCTGAACCAGGTTTTCCCGACTGTAGGTATCCAAAAATTGCTCCGACTTCTCGACTCCACAGCCCTGATTTTTTTTGGCAGTTCGACTAACTGCCATTCACTGTGTGCTTTTGAAAAGAAAAAAGAAAAAAAACCTGAGAATTCCCCATGAGGAGATGTCGGTTCTGTCCGATTTCTACTATCTACTGTAAGTGCCAGAAACATAGGAGAAACGTAATTTATGGCTCATTTTACTCTGGAAGAAACATTCTTCTTATCTGTATATGTTTACATGTGTTTTTTAAATTTTAAGACTTTCGTGATAGTGGTCCCTTCAATGCACTGTTGGGGTAATGGCAGTCTATGGGCAATGCACAAACAGAGCACGGTGCGTCGTGGCAAGCATGCCTGGGTCGACGGGAATCCTAGTGACGTACTTCCTGCCCAGCAGAGAGTACGTCACTGAGCAGGGGGTGGAGCACTCTGACGCAGGATCATATGAGTGAGGTTTTTTGTGTTGCGATGCGCAGGAGCATCATATCCCCACCGCATCGCAAAAATAAAGCGTAAAACCGGCCTCAAAAATCCTGAGTGCCCATTCAGTGATCATGATGGGCTACGGATATGCGACTCCATGGATGCTTGCCACTCCCGGTGGTAATGGCTACATTTGGTTGCTCTAACTATACCTGTAACTGACTCCACCGTCTGTAGTCTGTACAGCAGTTACAAAAAATTTAGCCACTGAGCCATCACAACTTTTTAATATTTATTTGCTAAATTCTTCAGTTCACGAAAAACCTCACTGCGATCAGTAACGCAGAGAACAGCTGATTTTACCGAACGTAAATGTCAGTTCACTAAGGCTGTTACCGCATGGAAAACTGAAATTTCGAACAACTAGTGAGGTAAATTACCGACTTGTGCAGATAACATCTCAATAAGTGACAATTGACAAAGATTAGCGCATACAGTAAAACAAGTGAGATGTTTGGTATTTTATGACCAACTTGAAGCTGGCAGTAAATGACAATCCAATCTGAAGGAAAAATTGTACCATTAGTGGACCTCTTTAGGCAGATCTCTTGTACCAGAAGAATCAGCAGAGCTCTGGACGTAAGTGGAAGAACATTGCTGAACTATTATAGCATGTGCAAGAAAATCTTAATTTGCAAAAAAGTTAAATACCGACCTATTATTTTGTACTGAACAGATCTTAGTGAATTGAAGCTAAAGAGCTGTAACATGTCAACGTTTTGAGACTATACCCCTGCTGTACCTGTAACCTGTGCTGAGGGTAGTGGTGGCGGTGACCAGTGGGGAGACGCGGAATGGCAATTGCCTGTTCTCCTGACCAGTGGTGAGAGGCGGAATGGCGAGTGTCTCTTCTCCTGCTATACCTGTAGCCTGTGCTGGGGGTAGCAGTGGCGGTGAACAGTGGTGAGAGGCGGAATGGCGAGTGTCTCTTCTCCTGCTATACCTGTAGCCTGTGCTGAAGGTAGTGGTGGTGACCAGTGGTGAGAGGCGGAATAGCGATTGTCTCTTCTCCTGCTATACCTGTAGCCTGTGCTGAAGGTAGTGGTGGTGACCAGTGGTGAGAGGCGGAATAGCGATTGTCTCTTCTCCTGCTATACCTGTAGCCTGTGCTGGGGTAGTGGCGGTGACCAGTGGTGAGAGGTGGTATGGCGAGTGTCTCTTCTCCTGCTATACCTGTAGCCTGTGCTGAAGGTAGTGGTGGTGACCAGTGGTGAGAGGCGGAATGGCGAGTGTCTCTTCTCCTGCTATACCTGTAGCCTGTGCTGAAGGTAGTGGTGGTGACCAGTGGTGAGAGGCGGAATGGCGAGTGTCTCTTCTCCTGCTATACCTGTAGCCTGTGCTGAAGGTAGTGGCGGTGACCAGTGGTGAGAGGCGGAATAGCGATTGTCTCTTCTCCTTAGCAGAAGGCAGCTTCTCCTGCTATGTTTAGTCAGGGTAATCAGCGGAGTGATTGATCCAGGGAATTAATGCGATTGCCAGTAACTGGATTTAGAAAGATATTTTCCCTGCCTCCCTCTGCGAGGGTTAATTGGCAGCTGCCTCGCTGGGGATTTCTTCAGTTTCCCTTTCCTCTGGATCAAACGGATTAGAGCCGACCTGTCATTAAAATTCACTCTCCTCCTGAAACACAAGGGCTCCGGTCAGCAGCACGGAGCAGCGCCGCGGCTTTATGAGACAGTCATTCTCTCCCGCCGTGGCTGAAAATGGGTATTCACAAAGCTTCTGGATGCCACTTACAGCCTAGGCACCGATCACATGGTGTCCAGCAGCTGGCAGAGAGATGAGCATTCCTACACATTAAACCCCAACTCCAATAGGATTGTTACTGTGCTGGAAACTTACCTGGGGCTATTACCGGCCCGCTGCAGCTGTCATGTTCCGCGCCGTCCTCCTGCGATCCTCCATTCCCCGCCGCCGGCACCGGTCAATTATTTGTCTTACAAGACGAATGGTGCATGCTCCCGCACGCGTCAGGAGCTTACTTCGCAGGGGCGGTATGAAGTTTTCTTGTACTGCGCCTGTGCAATAAGCTCCTGATGATGAGGGAACGAGCATGCGCGCGGCCAAGCAGCCACAGGTCTTACTAGGATCGCAGTTACACCGGGACGGTGGCAGGGAACGGAGGATCATTGGAGGACGGCGTGGGACATTACAGCTGCAGAGAGCCGGTAGAAGCCCTAGGTAAGTGTCTGTCCTTATTTTAAAAACACTCCCCCCTCCCCCAGAGAACCCCCTTAAGCAGCCCCAACCCAATTTTTTTCCCCTCCCTGATAGCCAGATGTGCCCACTTTTCCTCCTCCCCCCCCAAAATGTACAATTAGCTCCCCCTCTCCAGTGCCAGTGAGTCTCTTCATAGACTCTCTGCAGAAGGAGGGAGGGAAGCGGCGGCCAGCGAGCTGCCGTTCATACATGGGCCGCCTGTAGGCACTGGCCTACAGTGCCTATTGGTGAATACGACCTGTGTGCAGCCCTCAGTGGGAGAGCTTGTCTGCACATGAAAGCCGCAGCAGATCTCCATGCAAACGCAGCATATGTGTCGTTCACACGGGCTGCTGTGTTTGGGTCACTATCTGTCCACTAGCACTTTTGCAGTTTTTCCCTTTGTCGCCGCTCGTTCGCTGCATGCCCGCCGACTGAGACGCAAGGTTTCTTCCTGTTGATTTTAAAATAAAAAAATCAGTGTGAATCCTACCTATCCTACCTAGCAACAGTGAGGATTCTCATTAATCCACATGAACCAATGAGAATTTTCCTATTCCAGGAGAATTCCCAATTTGAAAAATTTGGTTGCACAGGCCTGACGCCTGCTTTCCATAGGGCACCCAAATTTCTGCTTTTGGTGCTCAATAGCCGATATTTTGAATTCGCACCTATGGGGTGCCCAAATAGTCAATTTGCCGCAGGTGCTCAAAGTTCCAGCTAGGGCTGTGGAGTCAGAGTAGTTTTGGATACATGGAGTCTGAGGTTTCATAAACGGGGGAGTCGGATCCGATGATTTTTGTACCAAATCTACAACCTGGTAAGAATTAGACTAAGGAGTCGGAGTTGAAGAGTTGGAGCCATTTTGAGTACCTGGGTTGGAGTTGGATCATTTATATACCGACTCCACAGCCCTGGATCACAACGGTGCCTCTTTACCCTATGGGGCTTTGTAACAAATTTAGAAATGGACATCTCCTCAAAGGTGGTGGATAGCCACCTCCCTGTCTAGAATTGCATTGTGCTGTAGTTGGGATCATTGGTCAGCTCACCACATGAACTTCATGTAGGGTTAAATCCGCTCTAAAGAAGGCCAGCGTGGTCTGTTTATCCTGGAATGACCTGACCTCTCCTGCAGCCCTCCGGGGCATGTGAGCCGGGCCTCATCACACTCATCTCTACAACAGCCTCCAGTGTTTTCTCCCAGCCGCATTATTGCCATCAGAAATCCGTTATTTGAAAGCAAAAGCGTCTTTCCACGTCCTTCATCTCCAGCCATCTCCCCGCTCCTCACACACTATTATTACCACTGAAGCCCCATCTAACCTTCTCAACCTCTCCTTTCTCTGCATGGATTGCTGCCTCCGCCAAACAAATTACACAATAAGCGGCAAAGAAAAAGAAATCCTGAAATTGCAAAGATTTGATCTTAAAGAGAAAAAAAGTAACCGGCGTCGCTCTCCAAGGCCGCGCTCGCATTAAAAGGACTTTTTATTTGGCTCCAAATAGTGTCGTCAGGTTGATCCCAAACAGCAGGCAAGGTTAATCCCTTTCAGCGCGCGGCAACAAAGGCTGGCAGCCCTCAGACGCCTCGTGTCCGGCGAAAATCAATTTCTAATTTGGAGCCGAATCAGTTTTGACTAACAGGGGTTCAGGCCCTATTACTTCTACCATATAGGCAGCTGACACGTGAGTGCTGCTTTGTGAGCCTTCCTCTCCCAATTCTGAGGCATGAGCTGCATTATCTGCGCCAATCAATGCCTGCTCTGCCTTCAGGAGAACTCTACAGGCTGCGCTCGCTTTAAACCTCCGGCTTCACCCGCAGACAACTGACGATATTTAACTTCCACCGGGAGAGCTTTTTCATGTCAATAGTTTGAGTCATAACTGTGGGAATGTGACACTGGAAAATGGCTCTTTAAAGGATACCAGAACTAAAGTAAATAGGAGAAACGAGGGAGGGGGGGGGGGGAGCAGGCACGTATGGAGAGCAGGCATGCCTTCCTAATGCCCACCGCTCCCATGTTCTCCTTTCTACCCTTCCGATCTTCCTAATTTGCCTCCGGCACCCTCTTCCGGCTCGCCGGAGTCGGGCATCACTGTGACTTTGCTGGCCCGACTGCGCATCCTTTAAGCGCGCAACTGCGGACAGAAGCACTGATGTCACGATTGCGTCATGCGAAGAGTGCTCCTGATTACACGCTGTAGGACGCGTACAGCCGGGCCAGCACAGATGCAGTGAAGCCCGACTCTGGCGACCCGGAAGAGGGTGCCGGAGGGCAAATTAGGTAGATCGATGGGGTAGGAAGGAGAACAGGTTCTGGTATCCTTAAACCGCCTACAGGTGTTTTCACCTTCGGGACGGAAGTATTTTTCCCCTGTCAGCGCTCCTCCCATTCATTCACCAACAACTTTTTCACTACTGATCACACGTAAAAAAAAGAAAACCTATACTATTTCTCTGATTCCATCCCCTATAGTTTTAAGAAAAGCAATGCTACTATAAATAAAAATCCCACCAATTTATCTGCCCATTAGTCCCGGCTATCACACCATTTAAATTATGTTCCCAGCACACTGTATGGTGCCAATATATTTGGAAATAAAGGTGTATTTTTTTCTGTTTAAGGGGGGGGGGGGGGGGGGGGGAGGTGTTTGTGTCCGGTCAATTCTATGTACTAAAATAACGGTAATATACCCTCATGACATGCATATTAAAAAAAAACCCTAAGTCCCTAAGATAACTATTTATGGAATAAAAAAAAAAATCTGCTTGTTGACTGGAGTGGGGGCTTTGAAAGGGATTGATTATATTATTGTATTATTATTTTTATTAAAAATATGTGGTGTGTGTAATTTAACTTTTCGCCACTAGATGGTGATAGAAACACTCCCTGGATTACCAGAAAGTGTTTTTTATATTTTCATTCACGATCTTTATTATGAATGGACATGGCCCCTGAACTAGGTCATGTCCCTTCATTACATGCAATGCGATAGGTATGGGAAAGCCGTGCCTCCCTTCCCCAACTGCTGACATGGAAAAAAACCACCAGGATGCGCAGGGCCGTGGCCCCGTGCATGCACCGCCTCTCATACACTGGACGTGGATATGCTGCCAGATAGACTTGAGCGGCGCCTATCTGGAAGACAATACTCGTCCAGATGGGCTGAACTGGTTAAAGGACCAATATCACTAAAAATGTAAATTACATGTAAAAACATAAAAATAAGAAGTATGTTTGTTTCTTTCAGAGTAAAATGAGCTATAAATTACTTTCCTCCTATGTTGCTGTACATTGGTAGTAATCTAACGGAAACGAGAGGTCTTGGATGGTGGATATCTCTTCATGGTGGATTCATCGGCCCCCTCTGTGCCATCTCTGACCCACTGTGTCCCTTTGTGGCCACTGCTGCTCCAGCCCTCTATTGTTGGCTGCGCGGAGTGCCTTTCGTTCACCTGTCTCAAGGTTTCCATGTAAAATCCAAGGTGCTTTTCTGATGGCCACAATTGTAAAGAGTTTAAGGAAGTCCCTGGTTGATGAAATGAGATAAGGGACTGTAGGTTAATTCTTAACCTGAATTTGTATGCAAGTCGGAATACTGTGCTGCCTCTGTGTTCCCCTGTGCCTTCATTGTCCCCCTCTTTGCCATCTCTGCCCCACTGTGTCCGTTTGTGCTACCTCTGTCCCCCCTGTGGCTTTATTGGCCCCTCTGTGCCATCTCTGCCCCACTGTGTCCCCTTGTGCCACCTCTGTCCCCCTGTGCCTTCAGTGACCCCTCTGTGCCATCTCTGCCCCACTGTCGCCCTTGTGCCACCTCTGTCCCCCTGTGCCTTCAGTGACCCCTCTGTGCCATCTCTGCCCACACTGTGTCCCTCTCTGCCACCTCTGTCCCCCTGTGCCTTCATTGGCCCCCTCTGCCCCACTGTGTCCCCTTGTGCCACCTCTGTCCCCCTGTGCCTTCATTGGCCCCCTCTGTGCCATCTCTGCCCCACTGTGTCCCCTTGTGCCACCTCTGTCCCCCTGTGCCTTCAGTGACCCCTCTGTGCCATCTCTGCCCCACTGTGTCGCCCTTGTGCCACCTCTGTCCCCCTGTGCCTTCAGTGACCCCTCTGTGCCATCTCTGCCCACACTGTGTCCCTCTCTGCCACCTTTGTCCCCCTGTGGCCTTCATTGGCCCCCTCTGCCCCACTGTGTCCCCTTGTGCCACCTCTGTCCCCCTGTGCCTTCATTGGCCCCCTCTGTGCCATGTCTGCCCCACTGTGTCCCCTTGTGCCACCTCTGTCCCCCTGTGCCTTCATTGGCCCCCTCTGTGCCATCTCTGCCCCACTGTGTCCCCTTGTACCACCTCTGTCCCCCGGTGCCTTCATTGACCCCCTTTGTGCCATCTCTGCCCCCACTGTGTCCCCTTGTACCACCTCTGTCCCCCTGTGCCTTCAATGGCCAACTCTGTGCCATCTCTGCCCCACTGTTCCCCTGTGCCTTTAGTGTCCCCCTCTGTTTTATCTCTGCCTCACTGTGTCCCTTTGTGCTACCTGTCTCCTTGTGCTTACAGTGCCTCCTTCTTTGCCTCCTCTGCGTTCCCCCCGTGCCTTTCTGTTTACCCCCATCCTCTGCGCTTTCTTCTGCTCCTCTGCTCTTTTCTCACTGCCGGCAATATCCCACAATGCTCCTGGAGGCTCTCCATGGTCTCCACCCACATCTTGTGTTTCCCGGAAGTAACAATATAGAGCCCAGCATGGCGGTTTTACTTTGCCTGGTTGTACATCGTGTATCACCTGTATAAGGTTTGCCATAGCCATTCTGTCAGCTTGAACCAGTCTGGCTATTCTCCTTTTATCCCCAGAGCTGCTGCTCACTGGCTTGTGTTTTGCAATCTCTAATAGAGACTGCCGTGTATGGGTTTCTCAGTAAATCAGCAGTTAAAGAAATGCGCACACTGGCTCCACCCATTATACTTTGGTCCAACCACAGAGTTCAGATTTTCCTCCATTGTTTTGTTTTGTATATAGGATAATGAACTGAATTTCTTGACCTGCTTTTGAGATCCCATACATTGCACAGCTGCCAAGTGATTGGTTAAAGAGGAACTCCAGCCAAAACAAACATACTGTCATTAAGTTACATTAGTTATGTTAATTAAAATAGATAGGTACTATAATATCTTACCCACACTGTTTTAAAAGAACAGGCAAATGTTTGATTTCATGATGGCAGCCATCTTTTTGGTTGAAAGGAGGTGACAGGGAGCATGAGCCACAGTTCCGACTGTCCGGTGTCCTGATCACCTCTCCCAGTTGCTAGGCAATGTGAATAACATAGGAAATCCCATCATGCTCTTCACAGCATCAGGGAAAAAAAAGCTCGGGCTTTTTTTCTTTGATGGGTGGAGCTTAGATAAAAATGCAGCTAAAAATGATGCTTTGGTAAGAAAAACAAAGTTCTGATGCTGTGAAACTGTTAAAGAAACACCAAACCTTTTCAGTTCTGCTGAGTAGATTTTTAGTCCGGAGGTTCACTTTAAATAGATGATATAAGCAGGTTTACATGTGTTCCTTATTAAGTGCTCAGTGAGTGTACAGTCATATCAGATTCTTCTTATAATACCTTTACTGATACTGGAGCACTGTGTTCCTGGTATAATCTGCTCTCTTCTGGATAATTGCAGGCTCTCGGAATGATGCCGCTACCTCGCCCCCTATAGCCAACCGCAGAACAGAGAGGAACGCTAACACTTCTCCAGGACATAAAGGAATATTACGGTAGGCAATAATGCCAGATATTTCCGGAATTCAACTTACCAAACTGGCTTTAATAAGAAACGGGAGTAATCTTTGCTGAAATCCCGGGGATAGCCAATGAGATGGTAATTTATGCAGCTTGGAAATAGACCAATCAAATGCAGAAGCCGCTGCATTCGTTTGGTCCATTTCCAAGCCAGGGGTGTAGAGTTGGTACTCAGACTCCTCAGTTTTTTGAAACCACCAACTCCAGGTACCTAAAATTGCTCCTCCATAGCACTGTTCCAAGCTACATAAATTGGCTTTGCAGCAGGTTTTCAGCTTCTGTTGACGTAACAGGAAGTAATTTTCACTTCTCAGTGTATGTGAGAACGACTGTTAGTTGCTGTCAAAACTTTTGTCCTGCTTCCAACTGTCAGTATACAGTTCTGATTTGCAATTCATAGGACTGGATTCTATGGACAACTAGCATCAATACCTTCCATGCATGGTACCCTTACCTGGAGGTCTATTTTAAAAAAAAAAAATACACCTGAAGCGAGCGTGATATGGAGACTGACATTTATTTTATACAATGTAAATTGCCTGGCTGTCCTGCTGATCCTCTACCTTTTACTTTAGCCATAGATCCTGAACAAGCATGCAGCAGATCAGATGTTTCTAAATGAAGTCTGACTAGATTTGCTGCATGTTTGTTTCAGGTGGGTGATTCTGACACTGCTGATGCCAGAAAGATCAGCAGGATGCCATGCAACTGGTATGCTTTAAAGAGACTCTGTAACAACCCCCCCGGGAGGGGAAGGGTGAAGCCTCTGGGTCCTAATGATGCTTCCATCCTCCTTAGCCTCAGGGGTCCAGCGCTGTCTCCCCCGAAAATACAGCTGACAAGAATGTTGACTGTGGTGCGGTAGCTACTGCAATATTTACCTACCACGAACCGGCACAGTAGCAGCCAGGGCCGGATTTGGGGAAAGGCCCCCAAGGCACGTTCCTAGGGCGCCATAATTCAGCTTAGTTAGAGGGGCGGGTGGTGACAGGTTGATTGCACCTGTCACCAGGAATTGCTCCGTATGTCCGCAGTTGCATTCGCCCCTTCACTGGCCTGAGGCGAGCCTGCAGCAGCAGCAGTGATCAGACCAGGCTTAGCAGACGGGCAGCTCATTTTAGAAGTGAGGCTGTTAGCGGCCGCCCCGGCGCCTCCTCCCCTCCGAGCGCCTGCGGGAACTAAGTCACTCACCTCACTCCAGACTTCCAGCGCCGAAGCTTCCTCTGCCAGCCGCCGCTGTGCATCTCTATCTCCTGCTGTCGATCCCCGTCATGTGACTCGCCGGTAATGTGCCAGCGAGTCACATGACGGGGATCGACAGCAGGAGATAGAGATGCACAGCGGCGGCTGGCAGAGGAAGCTTCGGCGCTGGAAGTCTGGAGTGAGGTGAGTGACTCCGTTCCCGCAGCCGCTCAGAGAGGAAGGCAATGTCCGCACTGGAGATTCAACTTTTTTTTCTTTTGACGACAGTGTCTGGTTGCGGGCCGGGGGGGGGGGGGGGGATGCGGTGCAAAGGGTCTAAGCACCTATACTAAAGCCTGTGTGGAGGGGGGTGGGGGCACAGTATCTGGCTGCCTATACTAAGTGCGGAGGGGGGGGGGGAGCGAGCACAATGTTGAGCTACGTATAGTAAAGGGGAGGGGCAGGTGGGAAAACATCTAACTACCTATACTAAAGGGGGGGGGAGGGGAAGCACCTGCCTGTCTAATTTGGGGGGGGGCAGCACTTAGCTACCTATACTAAAGGGGGGGGAGGGGCAGCATCTGGCTGTCTAATTTGTCTAATTGGAGGGGGGCAGCACTTAGCTACCTATACTAAAGGAGGGGAGGGGGGCAGCATCTGGCTGTCTAATTTGGGGGGAGGGACAGCACTCAGCTACCTATACTAAAGGGGGGAGGGAGGGGGCAGCATCTGACTACCTATACTAAGGGGGAGGGTGCACAGCATTCAGCTACCTATAAAGGGGTGGGGGAGGGTGACAGGGAAGGCATCTGGCTACCTATACTAAAGGGGGGGGGGGGGGGCAAGGGGGACAGCGTCTGACTATTTATACTAAAGAGGCTGGGTGACCAGGGACCACATTAGGCTACCTATACTAAGGGGGGGAGGGGCATAACATTTGGCTACCTACACTAAAGGGGGGTAAAGGAGAACAGCACCTGACTAACTATACTGGAGGGGGGAGCACCTGTCCCACCTATACTAAAGGGGTGGACATAATATATGGCTACCTGTACTGGGGGTCATGAACATATTCAGCCCCCAAATGCTGCCAGGGACTAGCTTTTCTCATGGCTGCACTCCCATGTACAAGTGCAACTGTAATGGACATGCACGAGTATGGTCCTCACATTCCCATTAGTCCAAAGTTACTTGTGCACAGAGGAAACAGTCATGCACAAAAGGGTTTGAGCTACTGGGCATGTGCAGACCATAGTCGCACAGATCCGGTACAGTTGCACACAGACGGGAGTGCAGTCACAAGGAAGAAGAGGATCCCAGGCTGCAGTGGGTCTGAATATGGTCACAGGGTCCCAGTGAAGGAACAGTGGACACCGGGAGGATCTTTTCTTTTTTTTTTTCTAAGGCTTTTTACTCGGGGAAGAAAAGTGTGTATAAGTTTGGGGGGGGGGGTGTCGAGATGAGGGAGGGAGGGCAGCTGGTCATAGTGGGCCTTGGGCGGTAAAAGGTACAAATCCGGCCCTGGTAGCAGCTTTACTATCGGGCTCAGGCTCAGGCACAGGCTCTTTCTCCCTCCCGAATGTAAGTATCCCGTGGGGGGCGGGGACTTTTCACAAATTTTCTTTAAAGGGGTTCTGTGGCATGTTTATTGCCTGCCACTTACTTGGGGCTTCTGTTCGCCCCCTTCAGCTGTCATGTCCCGCGCCATCCTCCTCCGATCATCAGCGGGGAACGGAGGATTGTAGGAGAACGGCGCGGGACATGACTGCTGCAGGGGGCAAATAGAAGCCCCAGGTAAGTGTCTGTTTTTGTTTTTGTTTTTGTAAACATGCTTCAGAATCCCTAAAGGAATACTGTAGGGGCGTCGGGGGAAAATGAGTTGAACTTGTCTGGGTCATCTAATGGTCCCCCGCAGACATCCTGTGCCCGCGCAGCCACTCACCGATGCTCCGGCCCCGCCTCCGGTTCACTTCTGGAATTTCAGACTTTAAAGTCTGAAAACCACTGCGCCTGCGTTGCCGTGTCCTCGCTCCGGCTGATGTCACCAAGAGAGCACTGCGCAGGCACAGACCATACTGGGCTTGTACTATACACTCCAGGTGACCTCATCGAAAGCGAGGACACGGCAACGCAGGCGCAGTGGTTTTCAGACTTTAAAGTCTGAAATTCCAGAAGTGAACCGGAGGCGGGGCCAGAGCATCGGTGAGTGGCTGCGCCAACACAGGATGTCTGCGGGGGACCATTAGATGCCCCGAGTAACTTCAACTCATTTTCCCCCGACCCCCCTAAAGTATTCCTTTAAGGTTCTTTTAATACTGGCACCCACAAATCCTTTAAGTGTCACATGTGTAGGGGTGGGCAAGGGGTCCTTGCTGTACAGAGACAGGAAGGGGCGGGGATATTCATGACTCCATACACATAAAAAGAAAGGCGATTTCAGAGCAAAACAAAAGAACATTGAAACCAGGCATACGACCAGCATAACATGGCAACACGTATGATGATGTCACAGATTGGCTGCACCTCGCAAGGTCCGGTATATTTTATGTCGGGTCAGCGGCCGTATAACGGATGACACCACAGCAATTAAGTTGTACCCATCAATATGCAGCGCGCTGCTCTCGTAGCGTGACATTCCTCCCTCATTCTCTGACGACCGTGAACCGCTTGGCAGAGGGGGGGGGGGGGTCTCTGGCCATAAATCTATTTGTTTATTGCCTGCCACTGGAAATCCCCTGTAATTGAAACGTACCTGAAACGGAGACGTTCTCCCCGCGCGCGGAACAAGCCCCTCTTTTGAATATAAATTGAAAATCAAGCCCCGGTAATTGACGGGGAACAGTTACCTGGATCCCATAATCCCGTCTGATTGGGATTGGCGGCCTGGCCCGTCCGAGGCATTTGATATAAATTTAAATGCATTACTTTTGAAATGGAGCTTAATTATATTGAGGAATATTATTTCTCCCTGGTGGCGGCTCCCGCGCGCCCCTTTTCATCAATATTTCATCCCCGGATGGGATAAGGGACAAATTCCCCGAAATGGAAGCTGAATAAACCACTTTAGACACGAGGAAGATGCTAAATTCTGCGCAGGAAAGGCGGCCACAATTATCCCGGGCTTCTCGCGCGGCTTATAATAAAACACTCCTATCCGTCCTTAGCTTATGTTATCGCGTATGTGTAAGATGCTATTGATGTGTCCATATATTTTACACGCCGCCTTCCTCCTCCAAGTTTAACCCCTGAGAGGGAAGGTCGAGCTTTCCTTTATTGTGCTTTTTTTTTTTTTTTACTATTCCTATTTTGGGGAACATATAAAAATGTGCAACACGCAAAATATGTGCATTGCACAAGAACCAGTTTAGCATTAAATTACCTTTTTTCCGGACTATAAGACGCTCCTGACCATAAGATGCAGGTTTAGAAGACAAAAACCAAGGGAAAAAAATAAAAACTTAACCTGGTGCATCCATGGTGCCACCCTTGTACCTCTTGTCTCCCAGTGTCCTCCTCTGTCCCCCTTGTGTCCTCCTCTGTCCCCCATGTGTCTTTTTCTGTCCCCCTCTATGCCCCTTTGTGTCCCCCTGTGTCGTCCTCTGCATGGGCACAGTACAGGTAGTCGCCGACATTGCGGCCGGTCGGAGGTTTGTATTGGCAGGCGCTCACAAGTTAGGAACTGCCTGCATTTGGAGTATAAGACTTTTTTCCCCACTTTTGGGGGAGAAAAAGTGAGTCCAAGTCCAAAAAATACAGTATTTTTATTTTACTGCCTGGCTGGCTGTTTGCAAAGTGGTCTTCCTGTGCAAATGTCAAATACTGCTTGCTTAAAGTAAATTTAAAGCAAACCTGAACTGAAAATTAAAAGTAAAAATAAACATACTTGCCTCCCGTGTAGTCTACTTCATCAAACTCTTTCTCCTCTCCCACATCCTGTTTGTCCACTGTGATCAATGGAATTCTCCATCCACATCCATTTGAAAAGGGCGCCTGGTGTAGCCCATATGCCAAATTTGGCTACAAAGGGGGCCCAGTGTAGCCGAAAAAGCTAGATTTAGTTAATAAAAAGGATGCCGTTATAGGCAAAATTTGTTGGGGTATAAAAGGGCTCGAAATATAGCTGAGAAAAGTGATTACTATGACCTAACTTCTCCCTACTCTCACACAGAACCCTTCCCTGATGCTGCCTAACCCTAACCTCCCTGGTGATGCCTAACCCTAAGACGGCCCCTAATGAATACTATGACCTAACTACTCCCTACTCTCACACAGAGTGTTAAAGAGAATCGGAGGTGTGTTTAGAGAATGTTATCTGCATACAGAGGCTGGATCTGCCTATACAGTCCAGCCTCTGTTGCTATCCCAAACCCCACTAAGGTCCCCCTGCACTCTGCAATCCCTCATAAATCACAGCATTGCTGTGAGGCTGTGTTTACATCTGTAGTGTCAGTCTCAGCTGCTCCCCCGCCTCCTGCATAGCTTCGGTCCCTGCCCCTGTCCCTTCCCTCCAATCAGCAGGGAGGGAAGGGATGCAGGCGGGGACCGGAGTTCTGCAGGAGGCGGGGAGAGCAGCAGACTGACACTATAGAGATAAACACAGCCAGCTCTGACAAGCTGTCAGCAGCGTGGCTGTGATTTATGAGGGATTGCAGAGTGCAGGGGGACCTTAGGGGGGTTTGGGATAGCAACAGAGGCTGGGTTGTATAGGCAGATCCATCCTCTGTATGCAGATAATATTCTTCAAACCCACCTCGGGTTCTCTTTAAGGGTTAGCTCCTAACCCCCCTGGTGGGGCCTAACCCTAACAACCCCCAGGTGGTGCCTAACCCTGACACCCCCAGGTGGTGCCTAACCCTGACACCCCCAGGTGGTGCCTAACCCTAACACCCCCCAGGTGGTGCCTAACCCTGACACCCCCCAGGTGGTGCCTAACCATCAGACCCCCCAGGTGGTGCCTAACCATCAGACCCCCCAGGTGGTGCCTAACCATCAGACCCCCCAGGTGGTACCTAACCATCAGACCCCCCAGGTGGTGCCTAACCATCAGACCCCCCAGGTGGTGCCTAACCATCAGACCCCCCAGGTGGTGCCTAACCATCAGACCCCCCAGGTGGTGCCTAACCCTAAGACCCCCCAGGTGGTGCCTAACCCTAAGACCCCCCTGGTGGTGCCTAACCATCAGACCCCCCTGGTGGTGCCTAACCATCAGACCCCCCAGGTGGTGCCTAACCCTAAGACCCCCCAGGTGGTGCCTAACCCTAAGACCCCCCAGGTGGTGCCTAACCCTAAGACCCCCCAGGTGGTGCCTAACCCTAAGACCCCCCAGGTGGTGCCTAACCCTAAGACCCCCCTGGTGGTGCCTAACCCTAAGACCCCCCTGGTGGTGCCTAACCCTAAGACTCCCCCTGGTGGTGCCTAGCCCCAAGACTCCCCCTGGTGGTGCCTAGCCCCAAGACTCCCCCTGGTGGTGCCTAGCCCCAAGACTCCCCCTGGTGGTGCCTAGCCCCAAGACTCCCCCTGGTGGTGCCTAGCCCCAAGACTCCCCCTGGTGGTGCCTAGCCCCAAGACTCCCCCTGGTGGTGCCTAGCCCCAAGACTCCCCCTGGTGGTGCCTAGCCCCAAGACTCCCCCTGGTGGTGCCTAGCCCCAAGACTCCCCCTGGTGGTGCCTAGCCCCAAGACTCCCCCTGGTGGTGCCTAGCCCCAAGACTCCCCCTGGTGGTGCCTAGCCCCAAGACTCCCCCTGGTGGTGCCTAGCCCCAAGACTCCCCCTGGTGGTGCCTAGCCCCAAGACTCCCCCTGGTGGTGCCTAGCCCCAAGACTCCCCCTGGTGGTGCCTAGCCCCAAGACTCCCCCTGGTGGTGCCTAGCCCCAAGACTCCCCCTGGTGGTGCCTAGCCCCAAGACTCCCCCTGGTGGTGCCTAGCCCCAAGACTCCCCCTGGTGGTGCCTAGCCCCAAGACTCCCCCTGGTGGTGCCTAGCCCCAAGACTCGCCCTGGTGGTGCCTAGCCCCAAGACAGCCCCTGGTGATTACTTTGACCTAACGTCTCTCTACTCTCACATAGAACCCTACCATAACCCGAAGACCCCCCGGTGGTGCCTAACCCTATGACACCTCCCCCCCCCCCCATTTGTGATGCCTAATCCCAACCCATTAGCCCCCCCCCCCCCAGCACCCCCGAATAAAAAATCCAATCTATAAAAGGGTGCCCTTTTGTAGCAGAATCAAAAACCCTTGTAGCCGAATATTTCGTTTGCAGGTACATCACATGTGTTTTAAGTAATTTTACTTGGTTCAAAAGTTTGCTGTGTAAACTATCTAAACTTTAGATAAGATATATAGACAAGTTACTTGTTATAGTTAGTTTTTCATCTTGGATCCGCTTTAAGAAACTTCACTTGTTAACTATGCAAAAGAGCTTCTCCGAGACCAAACTTTGGTCAGCTACAGTGCTATTTTCTGAAGCACTTCTACATCAAAGAAACAGAAGACAACTTCAGATAAGATCTTACTGCAGGGAAGTTCAGAGTCATTATTTCTGTTCTGTTTCATAGTTTAAAATGCAGAATGTAGTTTGTAAACTGCAATATTAGAACATAATGCAATGTTATAAAAAAGCTATATATCTGAAAATAAAAATGACGTTTCTTTGCTACTAATGTTCTATTTATTATCCATACTACACATGCAATTCATTATATCGGAAGTTTTGTTTTCACTTCAGTGTCACTTTAAAGTTCCTGCCCTGAAAGCCATCCTTGAGGATCCACAGTACTCCAGAAAAAACAAGTGCTAAACTTCTTAGAAGTCACCGACTTTTCTCGGGAAGTTTTTTAGCGGAGGGCAGTGAGAGGCTGACATTTCCAGCTCCAGCGCGGTGATGGGGGAACGTCAGATGAAACCTGCTCCCGCTTTTATTTTACGATCTCCTCCGTGGAAAAGTGCAAGTGGCCAGAAACGGCCGGCGCGGCTCCGTACACCGGTGATAAAAGCCTTCCGATCGCCAAATTAATCTCCCACTTAGCGGCGGAGCAGGTCGTTAATTGTCCTCTCCTCTCGCTGTTGATAGAATGTGGAGACTTGCGTTCCCCATTCAAGACGTAAGGGAAGGTTGCAGCCCGAAAATGTTAAGATTTGCATTTTTATTTGTTGATTTATTTAAAGGACAGCCTCTCCCGGCAATCCATCACGGCGGTGACACCCCGAGTATGAATAATGTATTGTGGACTCGGCAGTTACAATGTGTAATAAGCGCCGGGGACAGAGGCAGAATCTTAACTACCCTGCAAATGTAATATTTATCGACTCATAAACTTTATTGCTTTCGAGGTTCAATAATACTGACCACAGAACATTAATATCACTTATCCCGGTTTTATTTAGGATACTTCGGCAAAATAACCAGTCTGTTTAATGCTTACTGAAAAATAATTTAAATTTACAGCGATCCAGGACGGGGACGGAGGGCGTTTTAATTGCGGGAGAGCGCCGGCGCAGGCCGCCGCCTCGAATCCGGTCACCTTACTGGCGTTCTAACGTTTCTTAATTAAGCTCAAATAGATTTTAATGTACTGCGTGATAGCCTTGTGTTTTGGCCTCTTTGTTCACATTGTGAATCTCAATAAAGCTTTGTAGCGTCTAATGCATCTCAATAAAGGGAAGAGCGCAGACTGGACAAACATATTGATGTAGCATCTCCGTTGCAGCAGAGGTAATGGGGAAACAAAGGCATTACGGTGACACTGTTTTTTTCATTTTCAGTATGCTTTGTCGCTATACTTTCACACTCCATGCTCTTATGTGGTCAGTATATTGGTGAGCGTAGTCACCTTGCAGTGCAAGTGTCCCAGGGTCAATAATAATAAACTTAAAAACACTGTGGCTATGGTAGGATTAGATTGTGAGCTCCTGTGAGGACAGTCAGTGACATGACTATGTACTCTGTAATGTGCTGCAGAAGATGTCAATGCTGTATAAATGCATAATAATAATATTGATATGGTAGAGACATTGGAGTATGGTAGGGATTAGATTGTTAGTTCCTGTGGGGAAAGTCAGTGACTATGTAACGTATATATACTCGCATATAAGCTGGCCTGCGTATAAGCCTAGGTATCCACTTTTCACTAAGAAAACAGAAAAAAGTGATTGACTTGCGTGTAAGCCCCTTCCCCGGTAAGCCCCCTCCACAGAAGCCAGATATGCCCCCAGTACAAGTCATCCCGCTTCCCCATAGCCAGATGTGCCCCAAGGAGGATACAGCTGTGTCTCAAGACATCACCCAGGAAGAATTCCTGATCACTGCACCGCTGAATGGTTGCTGGCATGCTCTGCTGCACATGCCAGGGGAGACAGGTAGTCTTGAGCAGCGCACTATGTTGCAGGGGATGTGGTGCACGAAAACAGCAGGGAGACAGATGGCAAGAGCCGGGATTACTACTGCACGCTTCTCTGCCAGTAACAAAACCTGCTCCACCATCCATTCTGCTTCAGTGACCCGCATACAAGCCGAGAGGGGGTAACTTTTCAGAACATTTTTTGTGCTGAAAAATTAGGCTTATATGCGAGTATATACAGTACTCTGTAAAGGGCTGCAGGAGATGTCAGTGGTATATACATTCATAATAACAATAATATGGTAGAGATTAGATTCTGAGCTTCTCTGAGGACAATCCGTGATATGACTATGTACTCTGTAAAATGCTGCAAAAGATGTCAGTGCTGTATAAATACATGACGATAATAATATGGTAGGGACATTAGACTGACTATGGTAGGGATTAGATTGTGAGTTCCTGTGAGAATAGTCAGTGACATGACTATGTACTCTGTAATTCTTATTATTATTATTATTATTTAGTATTTATATAGCGCCGACATATTACGCAGCGCTGTACAATGTGTATATGTGTATATATATATATATATATATATATATCTTGTCACTAACTGTCCCTCAAAGGAGCTCACAATCGAATCCCTACCATTGCCATATGTCTATATTATGTAGTGTAAGTACTGTAGTCTAGGGCCAATTTTTTTAGAGGGAGCCAATTAACTTATCCGTATGTTTTTGGAATGTGGGAGGAAACCGGAGTGCCCGGAGGAAACCCACGTAGACACGGGGAGAACATACAAACTCTTTGCAGATAGTGCCCTGGCTGGGATTCGAACCAGGGACCCAGCGCTGCAAGGCGAGAGAGCTAACTACTACGCCACCGTGCTGTAATGTGCTGCAGAAGATGTCAGTGCTATATAATTACATGACAATAATAATATGGTAGGGACATTAGACTGACTATGGTAGGGATTAGATTGTGAGTACCTCTGAGGGCAGTCAGTGACATGACTATGTACTCTGTAAAGTGCTGCAGAAGATGTCAGTGCTGTATACTGTAAATGCATAATAATAATATGGTAGGGCATTAGACTATGGCTTCAATCCATAAAGCATTACCGCATTCCATAATGCAGAAAACAGCTGATTTTACTGAGCAGTTAGAAAAATGTCAACTCATACAGGCTGTTACCGGATGGCAAACTGAAATTACCAAGAGCCAATATGAAGAGCCTCCCCCTCCTGCTTACTCTCTATTGGCTCTGCGGAGCCCCCCGCTGTCATATCAGGGCAGCACATACAGAGGAGGTGGGGCCAGCCAACAGAGCAGTGAATAATGATTAAGGGGAGTGATCACACACAGCGCTCTCTGGCCCTGCAT